>NW_005358943.1:3457999-3467248 GCF_000412655.1 Myotis brandtii | reverse complement strand
TTTTTACAGAGAGGAAGGGAGAGGGATAGAGAGTTAGAAACATCGATGAGAGAGAAACATCGATCAGCTGCCTCCTGCACACTCCCCATTGGGGATGTGCCCACAACCAAGGTACATGCCCTTGACTGGAATCGAACCCAGGACCCTTGAGTCCGCAGGCTATGCTCTATCCACTGAGCCAAACCAGTTAGGGCAATTAATTCCTTTTTAATGCGCACGAATTTCATGCACTGGGATACTAGTAATAAATATAATATTACAACTTCTGTTACTTGCTTAAAAGAAAAGATAGTATTTGTAAGGACCTAACATCAGACTGAGGCAAATCTAGCATCTAAAAAGTATGACATTGAGCAATTCATTCTGAAAATGTTATTTTAGGATTTCCTCATTTAAAATCTAAGATAATTAGTAAAGCACCAAAACAGAGAATTTATGAATTTTTTTCAAAGTGCTTTCTATGTTTTAAGACTAATGCACAAAGAGTGCTCTGTTGTTGAAAAGATGCCTATGCAAAAATAACTGAATAAGAATGTTGTTCTTGTTTTCCTATTTCAGGTAGTGCTCTGAATTTAAGTGAAATAAAATGAAAGAGAATAAAAAAGAATTACAAAAAAAGCAGTAAAATCTATAAAATGTTAACTTTAGACACTTCAAGTTTAAGAACCTGGATTTGATGAGAAATGGGAAAGTGAGAGAAGAACAACTGAACTACTATTCCACTTGGGCAGCAATGGGATTTTTTTTATAGTAGCATGCCCACTTTCGGGCCAGTGTCAATTTATACACCAAAAAAGAAAATTTATTTTGCCAATAATTATATTCCCGGACTTGAGCACCTGGAATTGAAAAAGGGCAAACAACTCTCTACAGTGAATTAATAAGTGTGTGTGTGGGGTGGGGGGGAGTGTTTGGATCAATCAGGGAATGGGAGAATCACCAGAAACCTTCATGTTCCTGGATCATATTGGGCGGATTTTTGTTGGGAAGCTAAGATGAATTTGTTTGGGTAAGTACGATATTTGAGGTCAGAAGGAAGAGGAAATTTGAAGAGGGAATTATCATGAAGGCTGGGAAGGCCACATTTGCATTTCTTTCTTCCCATTCCCATAGTCCCCATCTCTAAGCACCTGGGGAGATGGCCTATAATAAACTGAGGTAGGGAAAACTGGGGACAGAAGCATGATCTGATTTAATAAAAAATGAATTGCTCATAAGAATAAGTTTATTTTGCCCTAACTGGTTTGGCTCAGTGGATAGAGCGTCGGTCTGCGGACTGAAGGGTCCCGGGTTCGATTCTGGTCAAGGGCATGTACCTTGGTTGCGGGCACATCCCCAGTAGGGGGTGTGCAAGAGGCAGCTGATTGATGTTTCTCTCTCATCAGTGTTTCTAACTCTCTATCTCTCTCCCTTCCTCTCTGTAAAAAAATCAATAAAATATATTTTTAAAAAAAGAATAAGTTTATTTTAATATTTCTACATAGCCCCCAAATTTAATTACAGCTCTTTATTAAATAAACTGGGTATAATTCAGCTAGCTTAACCGCTGTCCCCATTTTAAGGCACCTGATTTTATAAAGTCAATGCACTAAGAAAACTAACCTACTACCTGGATTGCTAATAGTAGTGATAGGAGGAAAGATAAGTAGTGATAGAAAGCAAGCAGTAGCAGCTCACATTTCGATAACACTATGTGCCGGGCGCTATTCTAAGTGCTTTACATTTATTTATTTTCTTTTAATTGTCACAACAACCTTATGACATAGGAACCATTATCCTCACTTTACAGATGAGTTAAGCTAGGTACAGAGTTTAATAAAATGCCCAATGTCAAAGAGCTAATAAATAGTAGATATGGAATGAAATCCAACCACTTTGCCACAGAGGAAAATAATAGTTATAAAGTTGGTTTTTTACCCCAACTCACAAGGTCACATAGCATCTAAAGGATTTCTTTCTTTTGTTATAAATGTATTATACATGAAAGTACATACATTTGTATAGAAGAGAACTAACAGTCTAGCTTTTACTTATAGACAAGAAAGGAAAGACATTGGATTTTGGAAGTTTATGAAGTAAAGGCAGGCGATAACCAGATTATTAGAAATAATATCAAGATAAAGGCAAAGGTAGTACCAGAATCAAGACAATGGACCCTAGCGCTTCAAAAGGATCTCGAAATTCTAAAAGGGAGTGGCATCGCCTTGATTTTTGTTCAGCCGAGTCCACGTCTATTACAGAATACTTACCTATGGGAACATTTTTCCAATTGTGTAATGGCAATCAAGAAAACCAGAGCTGACTCTTACACCCAACTGTGAAGCAACATGCTTTTAAACACAGGGGACATATGAATTATTATGAAAGAAATATATCAAAAAGTAAAAAACAGACTGAAACTGTAGAGATTTTCCACTTTACCTCTATGAAACAGAACAATACATAGTAGACACTTTACCTCCAACTTCTGTGGGAAATACATTCTCTCAAAAACTTCAACAAATCAACTTAAAAACATGCACTGCTTTTTCTAACAAAACATTGTTTAGTTTTACTGAGTGTGAGGGGAAAAGATTTCAGTTTTTCTCAAGCTACTAAGCTGTCAGCATAGCTTAAACTCAGCAACCTCTTTTAATAGCTTCACTATATTACATGTCAAGAGAGAAACATGGTTGTTCCTTTTAATACATATCTTCTTATATTTGGTCTCACACCTTAAAGTAGTTTTTAAAGTCCATATATTTTGTGTTATGTAAGCAGTAAAAATCTATGAATGAAGAGTATCAGGATGTTAAGTGATCTTTTGGCCTTCTGACGAGCTAAAATCAAATCATTTCAGAAGTTTTTATACATAAAATTTGAATCAATCTAATACTACTCCCTTCTAAAACAATTTTTTTATTATTCTTTTATCTAAATCCTATCAAAGTAACCCACTGCCCTCAAGATCACATCAAATTCCATTGCACAGCATGGTGCTCCTGTGATCTGGCCCTTTGTACCCTGACAGCTGCTTCTTTCACCATTTCTTCCTTCTTGCCGCTTCCCCTGCTCCCTCCAGACCCACCACCCACACCCCTCCCAAGCTCACTATGCATGAGCCATACTGAAGTACTTTTCAGACTCTTGCCTTAAAGAGACATCGTCTGTCTGGAATATCCTTCCACCCACAAACCTCTGCCACCTTCACCTGGCCAGCTCCTAATCCAACTTTAGATCTCAGAGCTGGGAGGCCTGATTGCTCTACAGCAGGACAGATGCCTCTCTCACATGTTCCCAATAACACTTGAGTTTAACATTAAGTGTCATGCTGCAGGAACTTCCTATTTCCTTGTTTACACACAGAATTTTACATTTCTTGAGAGCAGGGCTAAATAATTTTAGTGAATACCAAGTGCTAAGCATAGCTCCTAACATGAAGTAAGTTCTCAATAAATACTTATTTAACGGATAAAAAAGTATGCCCTTAATTATTTTTTACTTGAGCAAATTAAGATATTTATTTCAAATCTTCTTATTAAGAAAAGACAGAATGAAACAATGTTCTAAAAGCAAGAAAACTTAGTATGAAATATGTTAACTAGTTAAAGAGTTAAAAACTAAAAATACTTAGCATCACTAACTTCTCACAAGAGCCACTTAGGGAAAAGAGAGTGTCAACCCTACCCCCCAAAAGTCTCTCCAAGTCACTCCCATTCACACTGTAAAACAGACTTCTCCTTTCTCCTGCCTTCCATCTTGACTTCTCTTATTACCAGCTACCTTCCATATTTTCCCCAAATGGAGTGGGAAATGAAATCCTCTTCTAATCCTATCTTCTCACCTCTCCAGTTGTGCCCCGACACTCTCTGATGGTGAGCAGCAGTCCTACCAGCACCCACCCACTTTCCGTGAGTGTTGAGAAAACATCATTCCTGGGACGGCCTAGATGTCAACTTGACTTAGGTTTGTCGTGAATTTAGAAAGAACACTCCATGCTGAAGTCAATACTATTCCTCGCTTTGCCAGCACTACTTCTAACTCTGTGCCTTGGACATGTCACTTAAACTAGTAGGTCCCCCATTAGTACTGGTTAGGCTGGAAACCAGGGTCTCTCCAAGAGGTCTTTGCAGCTCTGAAGACCTGGTGCATTCGCTCAGTGACATCAGTGACAAAGGCCAGCATATGAGCTCAGTGACCTGCTTCCTGTCAGATACATTTACCCATACAGGCCACCTGACGGAACAGAACACAGGAGAAAAGTACCCTGTCTTGTCATTTGTGGGGAGGGAGAGTTACTGAAGTCCCTTTGATGACTGGAAGTTACCCTCATAAACTCCAAACCTGCCTACAAATAAAGCATGTGATGACATGAGGAGCTTCATACTTTTCTTTTTTTTACAGTTTAGCTGCTAAGGATCCCTGGGAATAGCACGTGGCAGCACACAGTAGTTCACTCCAGGTAGTGAGCTGGGAAGAAAAGATCGATTTCCCTGCTCTCCCAGGAACTGAAGCGATTTCATTCTGAGATGCTAAAGCAAAACTTTTTCCAGGAAACAAGTGTTTGAATTTTATGTGACATGAGACTCAGTGTTTACAGGAGTGGCGCTTGATCTCAACTGCCACTGTTGTCACTTCAAAGAAGGCCAATTTCGCCAGGAGCCACATGGCTGCTTCCCTGCTGTGAGGGAAATAGGATGAAACAAAGTGGCATACTCTTGTAATGGCTGTAGGTGCCAAGGCAAAAAACCAGACTCCAACCAAAGCTCAATCCTTAAGATTAAAAAAAAAAAAGAAAAAGAAAAATGAGCAGCTATCAGTCTACTAATATAAGTGGGCAAAGGATTCACAGCACGGGTCACCACTACCCACAAATTATCCCCAAACATATCTACTGACCTTGAGAACCTTACAGAGGCTCAATGACAATAATGTGCTCTTACAAAAAAGACAGTCCTACTTGCTGCTCCCTAAGAGCAGGGGTGAGCAAACTTGCCCATAAGGCAATTTCCTAACACCCAAAGACAACTTCCTGAGCCCTAAAAAAGTCAATATTTCTACCAAGAAGGAAAATGCTTTGTGGGTGTTTTTTTTGTTTTTTTCAGAGCTACTGGAAACAATAAAAACTTACTGAGTATATCCCAATGCTTTCCTTGTGTAACTGTTTCATAGTAAAAGGAACATGTTGTGAAGATAGGCAGCCTTGAACGTAAGTCCTGACTCTACCATCTCCCTGTGACTTTAGACAGATCATATCCTCTCTAAGGCCCTATTTACTCATCTGTAAAAATGAGAAGATTGTTAGCTGGATTATATGCAAAATCACACACAGATCAGTTAAGATATATTGCCTACACCTCTATCTATCAGTTCCTTTTTGACTGACCTGCAGGCCTCTTCTCTTACCCTAAACATCCTTCGTACTAGCAGTTTTATACGTTACATCTATCAATTCCTCAATTTCCACTCTGTTTTTAAAGTCCTCCCTGACCAACTCAACATTAACAACTTCTAGTCCTTTGGCAATTATTTATCGTGTTTCGTGTTTTTTAGTGTGGCTATGAAGAACCACTCTGATTTAGTCCTTTGTATCTCTAACACAGCTCCAGGACTTGGCAAACTAGCACAGTGTTTTGCAAAATAAATCCGGTACTAAAGTTGTGCTATAGTTTTATATGTGTGTGCTAAAGAAAGTCCATAGAATTTTAGTGACCAAAGTGGAACATTATTATCAATATAAATGTCCTCTAAAATGGACACAAATGACCCCACCTGACACAAATGACTCTTATCTGAAGCAAAACTTGCGAAATAGAAACTAATTCAGAAGTACAAAATTGAATTAAATATTTTAAAAATTAACTTAGCAGAATTTCTACAGTTCCAATTAGATAAAACCCCCTCAGTAGTAATTGAGGTGAAGTACCAATTTAAGTATTGCTGTTGGTGTGGTCATGTATCAGTTATGATTTTAACATCTGATCTGAAAAGCAGAACTTTGGTGAAAGTACGCCTATTTATATCAAGGAGGCTCAGAACTGACTCAGAGGAAAACGTATTATCCTCTGACTCACTAGGACCACTTCCTGAAACACCCAGTGTTTTTCTTGGAAGGAAGTCTAACAAGTGGCATTTCTTTCAAACACTGATTAGACAAAATTGAAGTCTAAAACAAAATGGACAAAAGATACCAATTTCCCTAAGCCGACCAGGTTCCAAAGTGGAGACCATCCCATAGACATATATTATCTGGCCACAAAAGGGAAAACTTTAAATACACTAAAAAAATAGATAATCCAAGGTATATTATAATGAATAAACCACTGAAGATTTACACATATCCCTTTTTATACCATAATCTCTTAATAATAAAGAAACAACTTTATGATTTTAATCTGCACAATTAACTAATATTTTAGGCTTTTGAAACAGTCACTTTTTTTCAAGGTAATTCTTTTTTCCTCTCTGTGTGGCCAATATTTCATAATAATTTACAAAAACAGTAAATAACACTCAGTGCTTATATGAGCCAAACATTGTTATACATTCTTGGCCCCCATTAATTCAAATGATAATCACTATTCCTCCAAACGGCAGATTCTATTATTATCTATATTTTACAGATGAGGAAACTGTGGCGCAGAACCATCCTTCCCCACTATCACACGTGGTGAAGCCTCAAACCCAAACAGACCAATGGGAGAGCCCAGACTCTGTTTCCACAGTATGTCTGTGATTCCCCACCCCCACACTGGGATGCCTGCTAAAACTTAAACATACTTATGCACAGAGACACATGCACATGTATAATTACATATGTATGTATGTATAAACATTTCACATTTAACAAAATCTGTGCCAAAATTTATGTATGTCCTTTTCATATATTAGTGTATTAATTCTACTGTGACTATTATATCACTAGGATTTGGGTACGAATAAAACCAAACCTTTAATCTAGAAGAAGAACAATTACTTAGATAAGCTTTGAAACATTCCACTGTCCAGATACATTTATGTCAATCTCACTTGTTTTTTAGTTCTAAAATATTGGAAACATCTCAAAGAATTATAAAAAACACCAAAATGATTCTGCCCTGGACACAGGCCTTAGGGGAGAAAAATAACACATAACATTTCCTTCTTCAAAATAACAAGCAATTATACTGAATCTTGCTGTTTGTTTCCTCTTGAGTAATCTAGACTGGAGGGATTTCAAACACCTGACTCTCGAAGTATTTTGCTTTCAGTAGAAAGACCATCCTTTCATGTGCCAAGTCAGCTAATAAGTGTTCAATCATATCTATAACTGATTCATAGAAACTAGTTTAAATATTAAATGACTGCATATTTCTAGTTCTTAATATTTGAAAAAGAAATTCCAGGTTAGCTAATGATGCAGACTATGCACTTTGAAATCAGCCACAGTCACTCTGACCTTCCTATTATTAAGGAGCAGTTTAACAGAAGGGCAAAGTTATCCCAGAAAGGTGAAACCCATAAAGCAGCAGCCCAAGGAAATGCAGTATTTCCTAGTGGTAGCACCACTCTGGGGGTGCTGAAGACTCAGAGGGGCTCTTGAAAGCCTTCCAGTGTGATTTTAGGGCCAAAACAGAGTCATCCTGCTTCCTAAAAGTATATAATTTACCCAATCAACATAGTGGATAAAATTCTATCCCTGGAAATTAATTCATTCGCATGAGTCAAACGGAGTAGGGCCTCTGTTTGACTATGTTCCACCCTCACACACCATTCTCACAGTATATGGAGGGCATAAAATAAGACAATATATATCAAAAATTACTTTAAAAATATAAAATGATTTGGAATAGGTATGTTCCTTTACAAAAAGATCATAATGAAAGAGCTTATGAAAAGGCTCAAATAATTTTTGTAAATTCCTCTGCATTTTTCACTTCTTAATTGAGCTGCTAAGCAGGCTGGGCTGAAGGACCCTCCCCCAACCCCCGCCTCTGCCCCAAGTGCACGAATTTCATGCACTGGGCCTCTAGTATATTCAATAAGATGGCTTCTAAGGTCAAACTTTTAAAGTCATAAGAGAAGAGAAGACTTTTATCTTGCTTTTATAATTAATTAATCCATTATTAAAGTTTCCAGCAAATATCTATAGGAATTACAAAAGAGTGTTAACAAAAGTTAAGACTTTTAAAAATTTAAAAGGCATAAGAATGTCTGTAATTTTCATTTAAAAAGTTATTAACTTGATGTCTCCTGAAAAATCAATTGTTAACTGCAATAGTTAAAATATCCTCTGTTCCTGGTAATGAGCCAAGTGACATTGATAATATCTAACTCAGTAATTTTAACCTAAAAAAGAAACCTTTAAAATAAACAAGACTTTTCTACATGCACCTCCCAACACACCCTCAGAAAACCTTAAATATCTGCTGCGGCAGGGGCTCTTTCTTCTCCCCTCACTGATGAAAACAAAACAACTCTTAAACACTTAACCTCATATGCTAGCCTTGACTGTATGATTCTTTTTGTAATGGAACAGATTTATGACATCCAGTGAAAAATTCCTCAAATTTCACATTAAACTCCTAACAACCTGATAGCATTAAACTAAAGTTTACTACAGTTCAAGCTTAAGTAAAGCATACACAAGTGTCATTATTAAAGTCTTGTATAATCAGCAGTACAGGTATTGTTTTTACTACTTATTGGCTATTACTTTTTAACTCAAAGGTTAACATTCAAGAATAATCCTGAAAGGTTTTCTTTCCTTCTGTCTCCAATTTCCATTTGCCTTCCTACTCTAAAGTTATCTTCTCTCTTTCCTTAATTGTTGTAAACCCCTATTTCATCTCCAATTTATGGTAAATATCTTGTGAAATACTCCTTCCACATCTACTACAACTTTATTTCATACTAGAGGCCCAGTGGATTCGTGCACTGGTGGGGTCCCTCAGCCTGGCCTGCGCCCTCTTGCAATCAGAGACCCCTCGGGGGATGTCGGGGTGCCGGTTTCAGCCCAATCCCTGCAAGCCAGGCCGAGGGACCCCACAGGTGCATGAATCCATGCACCGGGCCTCTAGTATGCATATAAGATCTTTGGTTAATCTCTTCCCTCCGTCCCCCCTCCCCCCTTCTCGCAGAGACTCATTGATCTGTTCCATGTTCCCAATCCTGTACTTTGAGCATCTGCCCCCTGGTAGTCAGTGTGTGTCATAGTGAACAGTAGAACAGTCGAACGGTCGCTTACGCTTTTATATATATACTAGAGGCCCGGTGCACAAAAATTTGTGC
>NW_005358943.1:3456431-3457170 GCF_000412655.1 Myotis brandtii | reverse complement strand
CTGTCACAAACAGAGCAGGGCCGATCAGGGGGTTGGGGAGCTCCCCCCATCAGGCACAGAGCAGGGCCGATCAGGGGGTTGGGGTGCCTTCCCCTGTCACGAACAGAGCAGGGCGGATAGGGAGGTTGTGGCCCCGCCTCCTGTCACACACAGAGCCTCAGGGTGATCAGGGGGTTTGGGCACTGCCCCCGTCATGCTGCTCCAGAGGCCAGGAGGCCTCCCGGCTCCGCTGATCCCAGTGCTGGGAGGCCTCGCGGCTCCGCTTGACACTGGGGCAGTGCGGCCTCACTGCTCAGCTGATCCCAATGCTAGGAGGCCTCGATGCTCCGCTGATCCCGGTGCTGGGAGGCCTTGTGGCTCCGCTGATCCTGGTGCCGGGAGGCCTCGCGGCTCCGCTGATCCTGGGTTCAGGAGGCCTTGTGGCTCCACTGATCCCGGTGCCGGGAGGCCTCGCTGCTCCACTGATCCTGGTGCCAGGAGGTCTCGCGATTCCACTGATCCCGGGTTCGGGAGGCCTTGCTGATCCCGATGCTGGGAGGCATATTACCCTTTTACTATATAGCATAGAGGCCTGGTGCACGGGTGGGGGCCAGCTGGTTTGCCCTGAAGGGTGTCCCGGAGCAGGGTGGGGGTCCCGCTTGGGTGCCTGGCCAGCCTGGATGAGGGGATGATGGCTGTTTGCAGCTAGTCACACCCCCTTCATGGTGGGGGTTCCCACTGGGGTGCCTGGCCAGCCTGG
>NW_005358943.1:3454138-3455785 GCF_000412655.1 Myotis brandtii | reverse complement strand
GCCTGGCTGCCGGCCGCCATCTTGGTTGGCAGTTAATTTGCCTGATTAGCTGATTAGCCAATGGGAAGGGAAGCGAAGTTATGGTTAATTACCATGTTTCTCTATTATTAGATAGGATACACACACACACACACACACACACACACTTGGCAAATATGCAACCCTTTCCCCATTCTCTTTCTATGTTATAAATTCCTCAATGCAACCAAACTTATAAATGAAAGTATCTTAATTTAGAAGTTCAACTTTAAATATGAAGAAATAAGCCCCACAAATAGGAAGTATTTGAGTTTTTAACTTAATTAAACCTCTAAGCCTGATTATCATGTTACTTGGTCACCCAGAGAACCTGGGATCACATGTTTTAGTACCAAACACCCTCACCCCAACTGGTCATTTTTAGAAAAGTGGCTATATTCATTCTTTGTCAGATTTATTCCTGACGTTGCAATAATGCAAATTCACTTTTCCTTCTCAGAATCATATCCAGGTAAAATGCTCTCCATTCTTTTTTCCTGACTTTTCTGTGCAGATTGTCTGCAGGTCAAGCTCCATTCTGATGCCTTGACAACTGTTAAGTGGCCTATGGTAACAAGGGATTATGACCAATCTGAGTAGTTTAATATAATTAGGTAGTCTTCAGAAAGGAGAATAGTAGCTTCTATCCAGGAAATCCCTGTACTCATAATTATATCAGGAATTGTCAAGCAAAATGTCCATTCATTTTCTATGAATTCAGTAAATCTTGCTGAGGGCTTTACAGTGATACGCAAAACAGATGTAATCCTGTCCTCAGAGCTGTTAGGAGATACAATGACCTTTTTTGACATTCCCTTGAATTTGCCAAGCTCTTTCCATCCTGGAGGCCTATCACACTCTGTCTGGAATAGTTATCCTCTTTGTCTTTGCTGCCTAACTCCTGCATCTCAGCTTAAACGACCCCTCAGGGGAAGTCTTGCCCTGGCCCACCAATCTATATTAGATCCCTCATTACATGTTTTCATAGCACCCTGAAATCTTCTTCATAAAACTTTGCAATTAAACACATGGGCCAATATTTGCTTAATATCTGCTTTTCAAAAATCCACTGCTGCCTGGCACATCTTCTATTGATGCAGACTCACTTTTCTATTTTGCACGTTATAGTGAAAACATTTTAAATCTCAGATTTCTTTAAATTTTTCTTTACATTTTCTTTATAACTCTAAATACAGTGTATTCAAAGATCTTCCTTCATATGTAAATGTTATAATAAAATTACAGTTCTCCAACCCATCCTATTTTTTACTTATAATATTTAACTGAAAAAAAAATAAAATAAAATTTAACTGATTTGTTTATATCTTATATCTTATAATAACTAGCTAAAGTTATTACAATGTTTACATCTGATATCTATTTAGGTAATTTCAAGCCAGAATTGTGAATAGACATACCCAATTTTTACAAACAAATTTTCTCCACCATTTTCTTATCTGGGAGACTCAGGCAAACATGAGTCCCATTATTAAATGTGAAACTTTAGTCTAACTTAGCCTCTATGAGCCTAGTTCCATCCTTTGTTTTGTTTTAATAATTCCTTATTGTTGAAAGTATTACATATGTCTCCTTCCCCCGCCCCAATGACCTCTCCCAGCCCGCCCCCGC
>NW_005358943.1:3433133-3452413 GCF_000412655.1 Myotis brandtii | reverse complement strand
ATCAGTGGTTCTCAACCTTCTGGCCCTTTAAATACAGTTCCTCATGTTGTGACCCAACCATAAAATTAGTTTCTTTGCAACTTCATAACTGTAATGTTGCTACTGTTATGAATCGTAATGTAAATATCTGATATGCAGGATGGTCTTAGGCGACCCCTGTGAAAGGGTTGTTTGACTACCAAAGGGGTCGTGACCCACAGGTTGAGAACCGCTGTGTTAAACGGTTAAAATAAAAAACTGCAATATGGCACCTTACCTTGAAAAAGACATGAACTTTGCTTCTAGAATTGGCTGTCCAAAGGGCTGCAGCTGGTGAGTTATTGTGAAATGATGGGAGAAGAGTTACCTGAAATGGAAGGGAAAGTTATAAAATGAGATATGGTGGCTATAGCTTACAGTATGCAGTGAAGTAAGGTAGCTAGAAGATATCTGAGGTGTGTGCTTGTGTATCCTACGTGGCTTAGTGAAGTCACCTGCAATCGCTCAGATAAAATCACGCATAGCAAATGTAAGATTTATATTATACTCAAATTGTTCCCTAATATCAACAATATCTCATTTTCAAAGCAAGCATGATAGCAGAACTGACAGTACTATTCCAAAACTATGAACTTTTGAAAAACGTTCTGACTCAAAACTGTAGTCACTGTTACAAAGCAAATGTTACTCTTCAATTACCTATTCAGCCCAAAGCTTTTACCTAGAAAAAGTCATTCTTTCCTTGTCAGTCTTAAGCCACTAAACATCATCTAAGACCACTCTTTGTTTCTTCAGCTTTCACTGTGGGCAGTAGCTCTGATTCAGAGAACCACACCATACTTGTTTAGATCTCTAGTTGATTCTCTGTTCCTAAATGTCCATTTCAACAGAGCAGTGAAAAGTCTTACGGTCAATAACTCACTATCATGTCAGTCATTTTATTTATTCAGTCACCCAGTATTTACAATGAGCATCTACTGAATACAAGACGGCATGGGAGATACAAGATGAACCCACATCCAATAAGAGATAGAGACTTAACTCAGTGGATCATTTAAAGTCAGAAATGTTACATAGGAGGTGTAAAACATTGTAACACATGTAAAAATAACATTAACACAAGACAGAACAGGAAGTACCTGAAGAAAATGCAGAAAATACATAATAGATGACTTTTAATGTTGGAAGAGAGGGCCAGAAGAAATTTAATGGGGCGGCTGGTAGACCTGAAGGATGATGTAAATTGTGGATATGAGGCAGAAACTCCAATTGTGGTATAGGTAAAGAGAAAGATGGGAAGTGGGAGGTGTAAAGCATAAAAATCAAGAAGCTTAAGCCATAAAATGAGCTACGTGGCTACAAATGATAAGTTACATCTCAGATTTTGAGTTTTAAATGATGAGAAATGGGAACGCCAGTGACAGTTTTTATCCAGAAGAGTGCGACATCAGTTATGAATGGGCAGAAAGGAGACCAACTGGCTTTCACAAACCCAGGCTTTGAATAAATTGAGAGACTACATTCAAGTCTTTGGAAGGAGAGGGAAGAGCAGCAGGAGGGCTTTTTCCAACTACAATCCCAGGCTTTGTGTCCAAGATTGATATGCATGGGCTCTACTTAATGGATACTAACTGTGTTGCATGGTCCGGTAAATTGTATAAAACAGTGGAATAAAGAAAAATTACTTGCAAATGAGGGAAAAGTATTTTTTTTTAGAAACAATGAAGAAAAACAAAGAATGCAATACTAATAGTAATAAATAATATTGTCAGATTTTTAAATATGACTGTTAGAATTGCATAATTAGTAGAGCTAAATAATATGACCCTGAATTACATAAATATCTCCCATAACGCATTCTTAATATTCAAGAATGCTATAGAAATGTTCCTAAAAGCAAAGTCTTCTTGGACAAACGTTCGTGTGAGATCGATGGCAAGTTTAAGACACACACATAGCGATTCAGCTCAGATTTTACATTAGCAAGTACAGAGAGAAAATATTTCACAGATTGCCTTAAATTTTAAAAAATATATTAAGAATTAAAACTATCACAAGTTTATTCTAATCAAATTCCCAAATCTAGTTAATATATTCTATACACAAGATTCTGTATACAAATGCCACAACTTTGAACTAAAATAAAAAAGCATAATTTCTTCACATAGCTGAAAAGTCCGTTTTTAAGTGCTTACATATCAAATTAAACAATTAAAAATACATACACAGCCTGCTAGTGTGGTTCAGTGGTTGAGCGTCAACCTATGAACCAGGAGGTCACTGTTCAATTCCCAGTCAGGACACATGCCCAGGTTGTGGGCTCAAACCCCAGTAGGGGGCATGCAGGAGGCAGCCAATCAAATGATTCTCTCCCATCATTGATATTTCTATCTCTCCCTCTCCCTTCCTCTCTGAAATCAACAGAAATTTATTTTTTTTAAAAAACACATTCACAAACTTAAACTTAACTCTAAAATAAATTTTAAAAAATACTTGTTTAATTAAATTAGAACTATCCTGTAAGGTAAATAATCAAAAGCACATGATCACCTATTTTATCATTATCACCTACATAAAATTTTTATACAATTCAAATAAATTATTACTTACAAGACTAAAGTATAATGAGCTGATTTATGTTCCCCTTAAAACTCCAAGGAAATTCCCCTAAGGAAATCTCATACCTACCTTGATGAATTAATGACACAATTTCATTGAAAAATAAACTAAAAAGGAGATTTCTCTACATAACTTATTTCAGAATTATGTACATAAAAAATGAGTCTAAATGTCTTATCCTCTCTATAGTCATTTCCTCTTATGTGCAATTTACTTAACTGAAGAACTGTTTCCAAAGGTAGCTGTTGAAAAACAGAAACTTTTAAAGCACTCCAGGTACAATAGCCTCCTTTAGGTGAGAATAGGGTGGGCAAAGAACAAATATTTTATATACCATTCCCAGGGCACATAGGAAATTCATACTCAACTAACATCTGCCTTAACATTTGGCCTGTAAAGCTGGCCAAAGTTTTGTCACAGGGTAAAACGAAATCAGGCCATAAACATCTCAAGCCACCTCACCTACTGATGCTACCAAAGCTGCATTCAGTGCCATTAAAAATTTGTGTGCATTGATAATTCTCCTATGATGTAGGAAGTCTTAATAATAAACAGACACTTCAAAGGAAAATCAACATTTTCAAGACTATATTTCAAAAAGGATCAATACAGCCATAACCACGGCACTTGAACGCAAGAATGTATTACATTTCCCAACACCAAAACATGGATGTAACCAGTTATTTACTTTTGTTCTCTATCTAGAGAACAAAATATAATATTTATTTCTAAATACTAAAACTTAGCCTTGCACCCAATTCCTAGTAACTGAGCAATAACCAAAAGGCTCTTTCTGACTTAAATTAAATTAACAAATTGATAAGAACTACAAAAATATATTAACAATTACATATATTTGTCACTGAGGTCAAATTTTATATTTAAAACATCAAAAGTACAAAATTGGATTTTTTTAAAGAGTTGTTCTTTTAAAACTTCCATTAATTGACTATTTAAACGTTTACAAGTTCCATTAATATACAGGGGTTTTTTTAAAAAAAAAAAAAAACTTTAAATATTCACTACATTTCAGGCCCAAGAAAATGTTTACACAGAAATTTGGCAGTGTTAAGTCTGTGGAATCAAAGCCAATAACAACCTAAGAAGCTGAACTCGGTTAATAAGCAAATTTTCATAGTACAACTAACATTGTGTAAACAACCCAAAGCAGTTAATATTTATGGGATAATCACAGTCTTTTGCATATCATATTAATTTAAAAATAACTTTCTGAAAGTCTGTACTTTCCCAACTGTTAACAGTGAACAGATATCTTCTTAGCTATGTTGGGGATGAACTTATTCTCTTAAACACCCTGACCTAAGGGGAGGAAATCCTTTAAATCTCCATCTCCATAAGCAAGAAGCCAGGAGGCAGGACCCGATTTCACCAAATTCAGAATCCACTTGGAATTCCAAATGGGAATTTAAAAGATTATTAAAGAGCTTACAGAGACTGAAAGCTCTACAAATATCTCAATAATAATTATGCCTTTGAGAGCCCTCCTTAGCAAAGAAAATATTTCACAAACTCCAACTTACCTACCCACACAGTCCAGGCAAAACTCCGCTACGAAGTCCTCCAGGCAATACTGAGAGGGCATTTCTCTCACTTCACTCTTGGTGCCAAATGACCTTTGGCTTATCAACAGAGAGGGTGGAGCTGGATGCTTCAGTCTCAGCAATGTACCATACTGAACAAAGTTTCTCCTTTGGTTTCTCTAGGGAGTTAACTAAGACTTCCTCTTCTTGTTAAGTAAGTAAACACAGCCACTACTGCATTTCTAACTCTTCCCTAAGGTGGCAGATTAAAGCTTTAAATGATGCAAATAATGATGATTAACACTGATTGAGAACTTACTACGTGCTCTAAACTAACACTATACAGATAGACACTATTATTACTCCCATTTTAAAGAGGTGGAATCTGAGTACTAGAGATTAATCAGTAAGTTGTAGGAATTTTGGATATAGCAATTGGGCCAACTAAGCTAGTGAAGAAGACTTTCCACTATAAACAGAAAAGATGAAAAGGAGTGTAACAAATTTTAAAAATTAAATACATAGGGTACTTGCTGTAAAGAAAATTATAGAACAGGACAAAGTGGTAAGCACAAAAGCAAATACTGTCAACTGTGGCTGCCAGGAATGGTCACTGGGGTCTCTTTAGCGCTTACTGCTACTTGAAATTGGTAAGGAAATGCCTCTCTCAAGAAGAAATCAGAATGAAGTGCTCTCTCAAGAGAGCTAGATTTCTGGCCCTGCTTTTCTGAAGAAAATCAGGTAGCAGCCTGATGCTAAGCAGGGACAGAAGAGGTCTTGGGCAGGTATAAAGTTGGTACCGAGGTCTTCCATAAAACCAGAGCCATCTTCAAAGGGCTGTAATCGCAGTTAAAAATGGTGAGTGGAGCAGAACAATCCCACCCTTGTCTTAGAAAGACTTCAAGGGACCTTGTCCCTGAGAGTCTGGATGAGAGGGCAGGGGAAATGCTACATCCAGAAATTACAAGCCTACGCCTGTGACACAACAGTTTTGAGGTTTGAATCTTATTTGTACGAGAATCTCCAAGCTAAGAAATTAAATAAACTGGGTCCTGGGCTAGTGATATCCTTGGACTATTTGGAATAAACAAAACAGAAAACCATTATAAATAACACTCCATAAACAAGGCCACATGGGATTTCTACAAGCTAGAAAAGTAACCCAAACAAAACAAAAACAAAAAAACAATCCCCTTGAAGATGAGTTTATAATTTAGGAATTACAAAATATGTGAGGAAATGATTTACTGTGATTGAGCATTAATAGATATATCAAACAAAACTTAGCACTCAACTATTTTTTTAATATGAAGATGCAAAAATAAAAGCACATTAAAGAGATGGAGGAAGGAAAAAGCCTATAAAGAATAGAAAACTGGACAAGAAGAGATAAACCAAAGAACTTATATACTTAAATGCATAGCCCATGGACACGGGCAATAGGGTGGTAAAGACCTGGGGGGTGGGGCAGGTAGGGACTGGGAGAAGGGGAGTAAAGAGGGGGAAATGGAAGACATCCATAATACTATCAACAATAAAATCTATCTATATAAAAGGCTAATATACTAAGTGTCCTTCCCACCTTCCTAACGATCGCTATGATGCGCACTGACCACCAGGGGACAGATGCTCAATGCAGGAGCTGCCGTGATGAGCACAGAGAAACGGCACCTCAGACCTGGCGCCCAGAAAGCAACACACAGCTTCCCCCAAGTGGGACACGGGCCCCACCACCACCCTGGAGCAACAGCCCACCAAATCCCAGCCAAGACTGCTGAGACCCCATGGCCCAAACTGGCGCCCAGAAAGCAACACACAGCTTCCCCCAAGTGGGACACGGGCCCCACCACCACCCTGGAGCGACAGCCCACCAAATCCCAGCCGAGACTGCAGCCCATAGCCCAGCCCAGCCAGGAAATGGTCGCTGTGGGTGCTGGGTAATGACCTCACGTAGCAATGCCTGGCTTCCTCTCCCTAGCGACTAGCTAGCCTCCTTGGAGTTAATAGGAACACAAGTGGAAACATTTTACACTTTAACCAAACGTCTATGAAGTGTTTTCTGTGCCTCATCTCATTTGATCCTCACAGAAGTCCTGGAATAGGTAGATAGGAGACTTGGTGGAATCCTATTTTCTTTTCATTAGCCGGAAAACAGATATTTAGAAAGCTTAGAAACTTGACTCATCTGAAAAGAAGTAAGAAATGGTGGACCTTGAAAATGACCAGGTTTTGTCACTGCACAGAATATAGTCAAACACTGCTGCAGTTAAATATTTTACCCTTTGTTCTCCCTGTGTGATCTACAATAATAATCTGCTTCATGTTGATATTTACTGCTGGGTTTCTGACAACTACCTGAAAGAGAAGTTGGGGTGCTTCACTGGGCTGGAAAAAGTTTAGCTAAATCAGAAAGCAGGTCTAATTAAGCGAGTTTATTCTATATCTATAAAAGGCTAAGTGGACTTGCCCATGCGTGATACATATAAAGCTCTCGCTGGCGTTAATCGCACACATGTGTTTCCATCTGTCATTGTCGATAGTGAATTTGGTTGACACTTTTATTATAGAGAAAGGGCAAATAGTGATATTAAAATATTTTTTCTAATTAATTCCCTTTCAGTGTGCACAAATTCATGCACCAGGCCATTAGTGTGTGTATATATACACTGTGTGTGTGTGTGTGTGTATATATGTATATATATATAGAGAGAGAGAGAGAGAATAGAAAACTGAATAAATAGGTAGGTTTTAAAAAACCAAGCAGGATTTATATAATTACAGATATGCACACTGCTCTGAAATGACCACCCAGAGTTTTCATCAGGTTTCTGTAACTTAAAAAGGGAACAGTGTCACTGTAGATAGAAATTTAAAATCTTTTTAGAAAAACAATAATCAATGCCAGAACTCAGTTATCTGTCAGAACCTACTCCACACCAACTTTTCTCTACCATCTTTCAAGCTCCTGACCAGTATGTCCTCCAACTCCCCATTCCAGGAAATTCTGACCCATCCCCAGGCCATTCTGAACCATTTCCAGCACTCTTGCAAAAAGGTGAAGTGGAAACAGTGTTGTACCATAAGATACCATTTTCAGGACTGAAAGGTTTATTCACCAGTTGCTACAGTGCTACCAGCATACAGCCCTCAGCCATCAGCTTTCTTGAGAATGTCCTTGGCTAAAGAGTCTGCTCACAAAAGCTCATGCGCCCTTCCCAAGGCAGCCCACATCCAAAGATGGGTTTGATACCGTTGTAATTAACCTAGTTATTAATAACAAGAAAGGAGCAAAGGAAAGGCCAGATATTATAGACATGTCATTTGGGCAGCTTTACCAGGAACTACAGCTTTACACCTCCCAGGAAGCCACAGTCTATTCTCCGCAAATCGCTGAGGGAAGGGACTGGACAGGGAGAATAGACACATGCCCACTAAAGTTGGGGTGATGTTGGGAAGGTGCTTGCTGTCAGTCACACCTGGGAACAGGTCATTGGCCAGAATTGGCATGCCACTGCAAGGGGGCAAAATTTGGGGTACTTAATTCCCTGAACAAAGAAATTCACTCTCTTGTGCTCTTGTGCTTTGGGGACCCTTGGGACTGTGGTTGCTTGGGGCGTGCTTCCCTGCATTCACCCACATGGCCCATGGCCATATGGACCCTCACACAATGGACTAATGGACTGTAACTGGCCTGATGCTGAACTGGACCCGGCTGCAACATGGAAAAGAAACTCTGGACACTGGCTTTTTTTTAGCTTTACTGAAACCCCAGCTGCACTTCTATGACTGGATGGGACTTTGGAAACCCAGGGATGTAATTCCATGCAAATAAAAATCACTCATCCTCCCATGCTAGTCTCAGAAAATTATTTTTCTCGAGATATCATAAGGACCCCACCCCCAGCACTTGGAAGAGGATACCCCAATTTCGCCAATAACAGACTGACATGGGGAATGTAAAGACTTGGACCCTCTCCTCAGCTAGAGACAATGGTGAAGAGCCAGTCCCGCTTCAGAGCTCCCCCGGGAGTCAGATCCCCACTGAGACTGCCTGGCAGCCTAACTTCCTCTCTGCCCATTCTGGTTTCTTCCTTCCCTTCTTTCCACAGGGGTTGATCCTAAGAGAACCTTCCAACATACTTCCTGCACACTAATTTCCACCTCAGAGTCTGTATCCCAGGGAACCCAGACTGCCTGCAACAGAAGGACATCAGGAAAAAAGGGCAGGATGTGGGGCAGCATTATCAAGGGAGTGAGAAGAGAAAAATAATAAACTTTTGGAACCAATGTAGAGAACAATATAAAGTACTAATACAAGGGAAAGCCTTTTTCAAAATAAAAAATATAATCACAAAATTCCAACCCGACATTTCAATGTATCCTTGAACTGAAAGGACTATTAAAGTGTATCCCAACTCCAACCCCTGTCATTTTGAAGATAATATCTCTTAGGACAATGGGTCTGCTAACTGTCAGAAATGTTACTGTTTAGAAATAGACCCATTTATTCTTCTAAGACGTCATTTTCCTAATAAGTTAACAAGTATATTTAATACCCTACTGTTAAAATAACAGAATTCTGATACACTTTTTGGCTCCAAATCAATGGTAAAGATGTTAGTGATCCTATATAATAAAAGCCCAGTGACGGAATGGCGGAATGACCAGAACGACCAGTCAACCAGTTGCTATGATGTGCACTGACCACCAGGGGGCAGACACTCAACACAGGAGCTGCCCCCTGGTAGTCAGTGCACTCCCACGGTGGGAGCACCACTCAGCTGACAGGGATAAGCAGCACTCCCACAGCGGGAGCAGCTACTCAGAGGGCAGACCCATGGCTGCTCAGCTGACTGGGATGAGCAGTGCTCCCACAACTAGGCGATCCCTAAAGGCCATGCCCCCCCACCAGTGCACAAATCCCGTGCACCAGACCTCTAGTCTATATATATAAAAGCCTAATATGCAAACTGTCCTCATGGGAGTTAGACTGGGAGACCAGGAGTTTGATCGCTCGCTATTACATGTGCTGACCACGAGGGGGTGGCGCGGAACGAAGGAAGGCCCCAGCCGGCAGCTGGCAGCCAGGGAAGGGAGGCCCTGGCTGGCAGCCGGAAGGCCCCGATCGGCCAAGTCTAGGGACCTTACCCAGGCCTCTAGTAGTTTCATAAAAGGCTAATCTGGTACATGCTGATATATGACTAATCATTATGCAGAATACTCACAAAAAGCTGCAATGACTAACACCTTAATCATTCATATGCATACTCAGGACACCAGTGATATGGCACAATCTAAGCAATGCTCATGGGGTATTTATTCCCTCACCCTTCTAAGACAGGGCAATTAACAGAACTAACCATAAACGTTATATGTTTGGAACATTATAGATTTGATTACCACACATTTTTCCATTAATCACTGAAGGAAGTTAGAAACAGCACACATGCACACACACACATCTCTATGAGTAACCTTGCTCTACATTCCACACTTTGTAACCACAAATATGCTGGCAGATAGGACAGGCTGTAGCTAAACCTATCAACTAAGATCACTGGATCCAAAATGACATGAAGTCATTCACATAAATCGTTAGGACAGCCAAGAATAATGGATCAGCAATGTCACAATCCATTCATCTTGGAAATATAGCAGAACTTGACTCTCAGTTCCTGTACACTTCAAACTCAGTTCCTCATTTATGTATCGTTCCTTCCTCTCCTAAGATTCACTATCTGCTTTCTCTTCTCTAAACCAACCCTTCTTATCTTTCTAACTTTAAAACCTTTTTTTTAAATAGGAATAAGAAATTAATGAGCTACTAACAAGACAAAATCCAAACGAGGTTTCTAGAAGAAACTATGAACTACATATGACCAAATCTCAATTACATATAAGCTAAGCTAGCTAAATTTGTTTGGGTAGAATGACCAACCAAATGTTTTAACAACTTATCTGGAGAAGGAATAGGAGATGCAATATTAATTCCTATTTTGGGAGAATCATGTCTAACTACTAATATATTATAGGCATACAAAAGGGCAAAGATGCATGGTATGTGAATGAGAGGAAGAACTAATTGGTTAATATAAAAAAAGATTAAGTGAGTCACTTTGGGTTTGAGCTATTGTTTGGTCATAGAAACTGGATTAAAGACAGAAAACAAAAAATATACAAATGGGCACTGCTTGGGGAGAATAAATAAAAACATCAGGACCAACATTATTCATTCTTCCCACAGAGTGGGAGAGTGAGATCATAATTAAATCTTCATGTCTACAACTGGCTTGAGTCTTTTATAAGTTAGGGAAATACTAATTTCACAAAGATGAACTGCAAAATGGTGTAACAGGGTATAAAAGTGAACAAAATGGTAATGTGATTTTGCCTTAAATTGACAACGTTTAGGCCTATACTAACAGAAACACCAAACAAATACATGTGATTATAGATTTTAAGTATCATTTTCAACCTAGGAATCACTGTATCGTTACAATATATCACAATCTTATTTGGCAATGTAAATCAAAAAGTCAAAAAAAATTTGAAGAAAATGGTAGAAGAAAGAGAAAAGAGTGATTTCTCATTTCTATTCATGTAAAGTGTAAAGACCTCAGCACTAGGAAACCCAAGGCTTGTTTTCACGCACCAAGTCTGCCACTTAATAGCTCTGTAACCTTGAGCAAGTAACCTAACCTCCCTCAGCCTCCATTTCCTCACCTGTAAAATGAGATCAATAAGACAAATTTATAAGATTTCATTCAGATCTAATACTCTAGAAGACCTCCTAATTCAAATTTAAAAAGAGAAAAACTACTTAATTAGATTTTGGCTAAAACATAGTAAATGTCAGTTTTACTCTTTTCAACATACAATGATAAATTTCCAGCAAAGTTAAATTACCAAATAGACAACCTAATGATAAATGAAGAGAAATTATTCGTTGCTAGAAGGACATCTGTAAATTCACCTCACAAATTATCAAACAACCCTTTGACAGAACCTCCAATTTCTACTGAAATTTTCCCATTTAAATACAGACTCTGCTGAAACACAATAGATACAAAGAATTTCTTAGAGACATTGAAAATGGAAGCTTTTGGCATATACTACCAACATTTTCCATCACTAAGATTTCACCTTTCACCTAACTCAAGATAGTGCTAGCACACGGCATAACTGGTTTGCTGAATGCATATCAAAAGAACTGACAAGATGTTCTTTATAAAACAGCATTTTTTTAACATAACATCATCCCCAAAAGCTGTGTTATCCATAGAAAGGTTAAGCTCCTAAAAAAAAAAAAAAAAAGGACTGGACTATTTTCGCTTATTAAAAGCATGGGTACTTCTAGGCTCTTAGTGCCATTTGGAAAGAAAACGGCATTTCATATAAGAGTACCAAAGCTTCCCAGAGCATTTTTACCTTAACTCTGTAATACAGTCAGGAAATATCACATTAGACAGATAATGAGACTTAACCTCCCTAAATATAATCATGCGCTGTGGCACTAGGAAGGAAGGGAGGAAGGAAGAAAGGGAGGGGAACAATCAGCAATAGAGAAAATGAATTGTGAATGTTGATAAGGTACTATCTTACCCAAAAATCAGCAGAAATGCCCAAGTTTAATTTCAAAGCCTGACTCTACTAGAAGACTCATTATATATTACCTTAACAAGCTAATACTGAGCAAGCAGCTCTGAACAATTAAATCAGAATGAAAGGCCTGTTTTCAGAGTAGCAGTCTAGAAAAAACTGTGTAAATAATTGTTAGAATGATACAGCTTATGTCATCACTTAAAAATAAAACCTGCAATTAAATTTGCACATCAAATGATCCTTGAAGCTTGCATGTTACCAATAAATATGTATGGTGAGGTGGCTAAGCCAGACAAGCTGTGTCAATGAAATTGAGAACTATGGTCACATAACTGAAGCCATTATGGCAACACTTCGACATGATCTGAGCTGAACGCCACAGAGATGCACTGACATTAACTGCCAGAGGATGTATCCGTTTTAAAAGTGACTTACCATCTTTGAATCTCACTGAATCCCAGGCAGCAGAATTTAGATAGGTTTTAAAAGTGACTTACCATCTTTGAATCTCACTGAACTAGCGCCTGCCCAGGCAGCAGAATTTAGATATGGCCTTTGGCTGAAAAGTGTTAATATAATGAAGGTTTGCCCTGGCTTAGGCAAAATATTAAATAACATCTTTCAAGTGTATTTTCAGTCAATAAAATGTTAATTCTCCAAACCAATTCTTAACCTTTCAGTTTGCAGTTTCAAGACCTTTTAATGATAATCCTAACAATAGTATCTAATTTTTCAGTATTCCTGACATGGAGCTTTGGGAAATAGATTCAATAACCCTATGTCAAGAGGTGGCAAGTTGTGGTCAACAAAGCCATGGATTTGAAACCAAAAAACTTAAATTTTTTCCTTGGCTCTACAATTTAGAATTACATGACCTTAAACAATTTATTCATATAGGCCATAAACATAGTTATAAAGAACTCAAGTGCAATGCAAGACAGGTTCAAATACTGGCGTATCTAATTTTTCAGTATTCCTGACATGGAGCTTTGGAAAATAGATTCAATAACCCTACGTCAAGGGGTGGCAAGTTGTGGTCAAAAAAGCCATGGATTTGAAACCGAAAACCTTACTTATTTTCCCTTGGCTCTACAATTTAGAATTACATGACCTTAAACAAATCATTCATGTAGGCCATAAACATAGTTATAAAGAACTCAGGTGCAATGGAAGACAGGTTCACATACTAGAGCTATTACTGACAGATGTATGACTCTGGCCAAGTTACTTCACTAAGTGTTTTGCTTATCTGTGAAATGAAAATAATAGTATCTTCCTCATAGAGACTGAATAAAATAATGCATGTAAAGAGCATAGCATAGCACCTTATTGATGTTAAGTAATAAATGTTAAAAAACATCACTACTCCTCTGAGTTTTCTGTACCTTTTAAGAAATCTGTCTCAGAAAACAAGATGCTGTACCTTAGAATAAGTTTCTGTGCTTCACATAGTATTTTCAGGTCTTTGATAACTTAAGGAAACTGAGTCTTCTCAATATTAAAAGAGCTAAGTTCTGTTCACAACTATATAGCCTTCCATATCTGCTTTAACTTAGGTTAAGTAATTAAGCCTTGTTTCATAATGATCTGTGATTCTATTTGGTCAAGTGTCCAAACCTTTTTATATTTTTGGAAAATTTTCTAACATCAAATTCCAAATAAAATGTTTCAACTCAAACTAATTTTGAGGTTTCCCAGAGGGACCCTGGAAAATCTCTTTCACCTTATAAATGAAAGATGTTAAAATAATTAGATGCATTTGGTATGTTAAATTACATGGGAAGCACTTTCAAATAAATAGTGATGATAACCCCTATAGATTGTATATGTATGGCTATACCATATTAATTTAGGTATTCTAGCCCTAGCTGGTTTGGCTGAGTGGATAGAGTATTGGCGTTTTGGAAAATTTTCTAACATCAAATTCCAAATAAAATCTGTTTCACCTCAAACTAATTTTGAGGTTTCCCACAGGGACCCTGGAAAATCTCTTTCACCTTATAAATTAAAGATGTTAAAATAATTAGATGTATTTGGTATGTTAAATTACATGTGAAGCACTTTCAAATAAATAGTGATGATAATCCTTATAGATTGTATGTGTATGGCTATATCATATTAATTTAGGTATTCTAGCCCTAGCTTCTCTCTCTCTCTCTCTCTCTCTCTCCTCCTTTCTCTCTAAAATCAATAAAATATATATTTTTTTAATTTAAGTATTCTAGGATATATGAAGTTCATAGATACCTGTCAATATCCTTATTGTCCAATTATTATCTTAAATTCTCAATGATTCTCTCTCATCATTGATGTTTCTCTCTCTCTCTCTCCCTCTCCCTTTCTCTCTAAAATCAATAGAATATATATTTTTTAAATTTAAGTATTCTAGGATATATGAAGTTCATAGATATCTGTCAATACCCTTGTTGTCCAATTATCTTAAATTGTTGTATGCCACAGAAATAACTAAACCCCCTTATCAAATGAACTCTCATCAGAACTTTAACCATGACTACTTTTAAGTCATTTGTCATCACAGTTACTGATTTACTGATTCTTCCTTGAAAGTATTGACAATCAGCCACTGTGAGAAAGCTCCATGATGGCATCACCTCTATAACTTTGAGACCACGCCACTGGACTAAGAATTCCAGAACTAATAAAGAAGCGGATGGACTCATAAAACTGCTAATCAAAAATTGAGCAGCACAAGAATTAATTACATAGAACTGATGTGGATAATTATAATGTTTATGACTTTTGTTTGAAGCATTACTGGTTCTTTAATGTTTTGTTTTCCAAATTTGAGAAAATCTTTTTCTCTTCTCTTAAGCCACCTATAAGTTATAGCAATTTGATAAATTATCTATAATAATAAAAGGGTAATATGCTAATTAGACCAGACGTCTTCCAGACGTCATTTCAGACGTCCTTCCTGACAAAGCTGGGGCCGGAGGGAAGCCAGTCCGGGTCCTGGGTCCTGCGGGTGGCCCTAGGGAAGCCAGCCCAGGTCTCAGGTGCCTGTGGGTAGCCCAAGGGAAGCCAGCCCGGGTCCTAGGTCCTGGGTGCCAGAGGTAAGCTGGCACCGGCAGCTGGAGGAAGGAAGGCCTACTCTTGTATGAATTTTCGTGCATTGGGCCTCTAGTACCTTTATAAACAGAACTGAAGCATTTATCTTTTTTTCCTAGCTGATCCCTCCAAAATTCATAAACTCTTAGTGAGTATTCTTATTTTCATGGCAATAGAGTTATCTGAATAAGTTCAATAAGAATCTGTTCTTTTAATAGAACACAATTATAAACATTAGTTATATTATCAAGGCTTTGACTAGACTATCATATTTGAGAATGACATGCACAGAATCAGACATGACCATACATTTTTAAGAAACTAAGGGTGACTTTAAGGAGCTAATGCATATAAAGCCCCCATTAGGATAACACCAGCCCATGAATCCATGCCCATAAATCAGAATAAGCCAGCATATTTTATACCTACCTCCTAGATCTCTAAACCTGTTTCTACTCACTTATGGGGACTGTCAGTAATTATAACAGCAACATACTTTATCTCATAGCACTAAATGTGCATTGCCTGAAGTCACTCCCAGAGAGTATATGTGCATGCACACACTGTATAGTTTACACAACAGCTCCACTTGCTGTGCTTCTTCGTTCTCATACTTTTGTTACCCTGTCACAAATTAGACAATAGGTCACACCAATGACTCTTAGTCATGTGGTGACTCACCCACTACCCAGTACCAACCTTGGATATCAGACTGGACATCAGACTTGTAGACACCTCATTCATTACAACAGTCTGACCTTGGACATTAGACTTATAGAATCTCATTACAGCAGCCAAGCCCAGCCTTGATTCGTCATTAAAGAACAGAGTGATGAATGTAGAAAAAAATATATGAATAAAGAAAAAATATGACTGTTTTAAATCCATGAGCTCTGCCCCCGGCCGGGTGTCTCAGTTGGTTGGAGCGTCCCCAGTACACCAAGAAGTTCTGGGTTTGTTTCCCAGTTGGAGCACGTAGGGAGGCAACTGATTGATGGCTCCCTTTCACAGTGGTGTTTCTCTCTCTCTCCCCCTTCTTCTCTAAAATCAATAAAAACATATCCCTGGGTAAGGATAAAAAAATTCATAAACTCTGTCAATAAACAAGTATTTATTATAAATTTATTGTGTCTTACGCATTTATTGAAATTTGTCTCATTTAGCATACATGAGTGTGCTAATTGGTTCATATATAAAACACAGAAATTGCCCCTAAAGTTAATCTGGATTATAGATATACAGGGTGTCTTCAAAAATGGATACACACTTTGAATAATTATTAATTCCAATAGGTTAAATCTGAAAAGAAAGAAACATCAATTGGGCCATCAGCTAAATACTGTGTATGCATATTTTGGGTATTCCCTATAGATACACAGACCATAAGGTGGTGAAGGCCTGGAATGGGGCAGGAACTAGGTGGAAGAGCAATGGGGGGGAGTGGGGAGGACAACTGTAATACTCTCAACAATAAAGATTTAAAATACAAGAATAGAATGAATAAATAAAAATATAAAACAAAGCAATCTGTTGCTAAGACAAAAAAAAAAAAAGATCACAAGCAAAAAAACAGCAAGAAACAGGAGGGATGATTATTATCAAGGACCACAGAGTGATGGAATTTGGAAAGGGGACTGAGAATTTCGTAATCATCTGTGGATTAAAAAATCCAGTCTCTGATTGGCATGGAAGGAAGGGAGGGAGGGAGGGAGGGAGGGAGGAATCAACTGGAGAAGGCAGCACTGGCTCAGTAGAATTTAAATACTGCATGTGCCAAAGTCCAAGTAAAAGAACTAGAACAAAAGTTCTACAGTGATACATGCCAGGCTGGTTTGTGAAAAACAGTCAAGAGAGTAGTGCCAGGTTTGTCGAAAGCCTGGATGGCTACAGAGTGACAGCAAAGACTAAACAAACAGTGATACATGCCAGGCTGGTTTGTGAAAAACAGTCGAGAGTAGTGCCAGGTTTGTCCAAAGCCTGGATGGCTACAGAGTGACAGCAAAGAGTAAACAGATATACGTACATACATATACACACACATCCCTACATATACACGCAATGCTTTCTTCCTGGAGACATGAGTGATGCAGTGGGCATTCCTCAAAATAGTGAGATGGCAATAAGGTTTTGAAGTGTCATTCTGTAGCTTTATCTTTTTTTAATTTAATGTATGTTATCCTGAGCTCCCTTTGCCTCCTGAAAGAATAACATAAAGATTACTGAGTGCCTACAATGTAGTGTGTACTTATTAGGTATAAATGAAATCACAGTCATCCTAAAAGCAGAAATAACTATTACAATTTTATTAATAATGCAGAAGTAAAAAAGAAAGAAAAATCTCTTTAATTTAGACTAATTAAATGGAAAACCATCTTGACTATGAGTTGTGAGTTAGAAAAGACACTAAACTAATTTAAACTAATATGACTCCTTAGTTTTAAATTATTAAATAGATAACAAGGACTGTAATTCAGTAAGTGGTATTTTTTCAGGGTTTGAAATTCACTAGCTCTTTCAATTCATCATTCTACTTGCGAAATATGATTATTTTGTTTGGTTAAACGGAGTTATACACTAGTAACCACTGTTCTAAATTGCTCAAGCAGCCTGTAGCATCTGGGGTTCTATTTTCCTACCTGATTTAATTTCTAAACATCTAGGAAGGACTTTATACAGCTGGGTTTGCAATAGGAGCATTAACCCCCAAGTAGGAAACTGTCATTCTATCCAGTTTGACCACTTGGCATATAGTACATATCTCCAAATCAACAACTCATTTTATTGCCCCAGATTCATTGTCTTGCTTGTGTTCATCCCTCCTCATTCTTCAGTTATATTTTAAACCTAACTGAAACACCTTAACATTTCTTTTAATGTTTTCTATACCTAGAAGTTTAACTTTTAAGACAGCTGACACACCGCCACAGCTTATGTAAATATAGTAAGGCAAAGTACTTGAAATGTTGACTTATTAAAATCAAGAATGGATAAGTCTAATTTCCCTTATTAAGGTGCTTTTGTTCATTGTCTTCTGCCTCTCCCATATTGCTCAACAAATGATGAAAAACTTACAGCTGCAGTATAGGATAATAATCCCCCACCAGTTCTGATTGCAACAAAGTTTTAAAGCTATGTGAAATGAGTAAGCTCATGCTAGTTAGCATTGAAAGGAAATAATCAACAGATTAAAAGCATGGATACAGCTAATTCTACTAAATCACTAGCTTGCATTCTAACTACTTGCTTTTTAGTGAAATTTAACTGGATGGAAAAATTAACCCAAAGTGTAGGCAACGGGTAGTAAGAAAACACAGGTGACCTAACCAGGAAGAATCATGCCAACCATAAAACTAAGCAGACTATTCATCACCATGGTAATAACTCTAAAAACGGACACAGAAGCCAATTCATAGATTCCATTTTCAAACCAAGGAGTGATTTGGGGGGTTGTGTATGTATGTAATTTATACAGTGTCCTCTGCCAAACTAAGAACAGTCCAAGAGATGAAACTAAGGCCCTTTTAATAATATTGATCCCTAATGTGATGGAAAGGTAATCTGTTCCTCAGGATGTTACAAAAACAAAGCAACAATAATCAGGAACATCTTCTGGGTGCTGAGTCATTAATTCAAATTGAAAGGTCAGGCATTACTCCTAACACAACTACATCTACTTGGGAAAGTCACATACCTTTTGCATGAAAATACAAGTCCAATATTTATGCTTGTGATTACTTTGAATATAAAAGAACAATACATGTCCAAGGTTAAAAATAAGCTTAAATTAAATGATCATTTCAGAGATACTATTTTCAGAAATATTTGAAGCACAATATATTTTGATATCAAGCTTTGGTAGCAAAATATTTGAGCCAATAAAAATGTGCTAAACAACACTTTTAAGGAATAAAAGGACAAGCCACAGACTGGAATATTTACAAATCATATTTCTCTTAACATTTCTTTCAAGGCAAGTGTACAGGTGACAAATTCCAAGTTGTGGTGTTTTATCTGAGAAAGTATTTCTCCTTTAGTTTTGAAGGATAATTATGCTAGATACAGAATTTTAGGTTGGTGGTTTTGGTTTTGAGTTTATCAGACTTTAAATATTTCACTCTGAAATCTTTTCTTGTTCATATGGTTTCTGAAGAGAAAAAGAACATAATTCTTCTATAGGTAAGGTGTGCCAGGCGCTGTTAACCAGGCACTATCCTATCTAATAAAACAGTAATATGCAAATTAGCTGTCACTCTGCAACAAAGATGGCGGCGCCCATAGAGGCTGGGCAGGACGCTGGCGGCATCACCCTGGCAACATGAGCCCAGCAGGCAAGCGGGGCCGTAGGCAGCACCCATCAGGGCCTGCTGGGCGTGGCGGCAGCGACCTGCAGACAGCACCCAGCAGGGCCTACTGGGTGGTGGCCGCCTGTGAGCAGACAAGCGGGGTGCAGGCAGCATCCAGCAGGGCCTG
>NW_005358943.1:3397987-3432740 GCF_000412655.1 Myotis brandtii | reverse complement strand
CATGAATTTCGTGCACTGGGCCTCTAGTAAGAAGAATAAAAGCCCAGTCTTTCCCTTAAGCACTTGACTCCATACTGCCAACTTAATTTAATCAATATATATTCTAAGGCAGTGAGCTAAATACTCTAAGACGATTTGAAAAATATCTAATAAGATATATTGGAGGCAGATTGCTTGTGTCTGTAGGGAGCTTACACACTAATGGGTTTTATAATAGATAATTCTAATTATAAAATGAAACCATGAACTTTTTGAGGATAGGAATCTTATCTTTACTTTGACCTACGAATACTCAATTTTCTCTACATTTGCTTCTGAGTTACTAAGGAGAATTACAAACTTGACAATTGGGCACACTATAAATTTATATCCATAGTATTTGGTTTCTGATTAATGCTCATCAACACTCCATTTTTATTGGTTCTATAACATATTCCCCACAATAACCATGTTCTCAAGTTATAATACAAACTCCTTTTCTTTACCCTTCCTCAAAATATAATTGTATCTCCCATATACTAACTTAAAAAAAAGAAATGAACTGCATGACCTCCCTTATCGACATGTGAATAAGAAAATCTTCAATAGCACAAAAGATATATTAGATGTTAAATATTGCTTTAAAGATGGATTCACAAATGACAAGCTTCCATATGACATTTAAAATATTACATTTACTGCCCCATCTGGGTGGCTCAGTTGGTTGGACTGTCATTCCATACACACACAAAAAAAAGGTTTCAGGTTCAATTCCTTATCAGGTACATACCTAGGTAGTGGGTTTGATCCCTGGTCAGATGTTTATGGGAGGCAACTGATCAATGTTTGTCTCTCACATCGATGTTTCTTTCTCTCCCCACCCCACCCCCTTCTTCTCTAAATTCAGTAAACATATCATAGCTGAGGATTTAAAAATAATAATAAAATATTACATTTATGCATTTCAGAAATGCATCTCAGGCAAAAAGTTGAGTCATATGTATATCTCACAGTATATTTATATGACCTGGAAATAAATCCTTTTTGGGTAGAATAATCAAAATATTCTGAGCAACTGTTATTTATGGTTTTTACTGATTTAATCAAATCCCCTAAACAGAATCCTGTATTCTTGGAAATGTTTATTCTCTGTTCTGAAGAGTTAAATTCAGAATATAAAATGTTTAAATGTTGTTCACTGTTTCAAATATTACACTCACTCGGGATGTTTCACCTCATGTGAACTTCGTGATAAAGATTCAAGGAGCTGGAGTAGTTTCTGAATAGAAATATTTTTTCTAGTATCCTTGCATAAAAAGATTTTTACAAGTTTTACGTAATCATCAGTAGTTTCGATCATCCCCAAAGTGACAGCAAGAAGCCACCTCATGTGCTGTCATCCAACCCCTACAGCTGTCATACTCCGAAATGAACGACAGACAATAAAGTGTGTCTGTGTGTAGGCAAAGGAAGCTGGATGATGAATCACTATATCTTTCTGTTCTTTAAAATCTGATTTCATAGGAGAATTTTTTCATCATATCCATAAAATAGAAACATACTGGAAAAAAATTTTTTTAAGTGGTTAATACTTTTTATGTTGTTTTTTTGCAGAGATAAATAACTGCCTACTTCTGAGAGCAATTAAGTCTGAAGTTAAACTGTGTATTTCATAAACCTCTAACAATATTCCCAGAAATAGCCTGTTAGTAACCAATTACTATAACGTACTTCCATAAATCTCTGTAATCTCGGTTAGAGATTACCTATCTCTAAGCCTGGATTTTCTCATCTTAAAGAAGAGGGATGGTGTCTCAAAGAACCTATAAACTACACACAATTTCTTAAGATGGTCTGTTTACATCAGGGGTCCTCAAACTTTTTAAACAGGAGGCCAGTTCACTGTCCCTCAGACTGTTGGAGGGCCGGACTATAGTTTAAAAAAAACTATGAACAAATTCCTATGCACACTGCACATATCTTATTTTGAAGTAAAAAAACAAAACGGGAACAAATACAATATTTGTATTTGCATGTGGCCCGCGGGCCATAGTTTGAGGACCCCTGGTTTACATGAACCCCAAGGGACCTTATCAATGCTGCATTCGGTTTGAGCTCACCTGTACAAACTCCCTTTGGGCTTTACCACATAATTGTAACAATGATGACAATAAAGTGAAGGAGAAGAACACAACAATAAGAATAGTTACCTAAGCACATATAGTAAGTCCTCACTTAACATTGTTGATAGGTCTATGACTTTAAGTGAAACAACATAAAACAAAACCAATTTTACCATAGACTAACTGGTAAGTTCCTAAGGCATCTTGTCAACATTATAATGAAATGAGGTTACTCAAGGACCTGCTATATTTATACCCCATACTATACTAGGCACTTCCTATATGCTCTCATTTAATGCTAATATATAGGTAATACTACAGCCATTTTATAACTATGAGGTCTGAGGCACAGAGAGGATACATGTCCAAAATTTTACAACTATTAGATAGTGAAGACTATGAACCCAGGTCTTTCTGCTACATCCTACACTCAGTATCTTAAAAAAGAAAAAATAATGGCAAATGCCCTCTACAGCTATTCTTTGGCCTGACTGGTCAATCCCTTTTTGGAAAATCAAAGAAATTATTTATAGAGGAAATTAAATAAGCCGATTGTTTACACAGTAAAAAGCAACATTTCTTAAAGACACAAAAGAATATAATTTGCAATTCTATAAAGAGAACACAAAAGTAGTTTCCAGATGAGTCAGCCAAGCAATAAATGAGAGGTTAAAGTGGCTGCCAGAGAATTAAAACTGTTGGGCTAGCTCTAAAGATTAAAGGACAGGTCACTAATCATTGTGAAAGGCCATGAACACAGCCCCCTCAGTCACTTAGCCAGGAACTGAATAATGAATAAGTAAATTGTGCGAGGAAAATATAACGCGTTCCACTAGACTAAGACACAAAGACAGTCAGCAGCTGCAACATTAGACAAAAGATGACCAAATCATCTAATTACAGATAACGACCACCACACTAGAAGCAGATAACACCTAAAACAACAGTATGTACACAAAAATAGTAAGTTTACTATCATCTAACCAGTATTTCTCTTTCAAGATATAGGAAAATCCTCTCAAAACATAGTTACTAGAAAGAAATACAGTAACCACATTTGCTCAATACTATCCTGGCACTTATAAAAAGCCGAGGCATACATTTTGGGAGACCAAGAATAAAAGGCTATGCAAAAAATCTCAGCCCAGAGATAAGACGATGACATGCACTTGGTGGGTTGAAGAACAAGAGAGTTAAAAGGAAAACCAACCAACCTGAAGGAGTTAGAAGAAACACTTTCAGTTTTCCTAAGCCTCACAGCACACACACCAAGGCATCCAGATGAGTGGCTAAAATTCTAGAGAAGGGAAAAATCAGAACTAGATTTTCTTTTCCACAGCAAGAATATAAAACTTGGGGCATAAAAACACTAAAAATAATGTAAACACCTTTTAATAGAAACTACATTCTAAGTAATCCATAGATTAATAATTCTTTTAAAATATTTCCAAGAAAAAAAAATCTGTAGTGCCAGAAACTCCAGTGCTTTCAAGACCATCTAATTGGTTTTATTTTCTTTCCTCTACCACTTCTTCTTTCTCTTTTCTTGTGCTTCTACTTCTTTTCTGCTTGCCAGTTTTTTCAGAAACAATATATAAGATGGCCATGTCTTACTACTGTTCCAGGGGTATTAAGCTATAATCACATTCAAATTTTTCATACTTAAAGAGATTTTCTACATGTAACTGTTAATTTCCATTTAGTAACCTTTAACAGTTCACAATATTAATACTTTACCTTACTTTTTTTTTAAATAAAACACTCATATCCATGACCTCAATTTATTTTCACAACAGTAATCTGGAAGGGAAGCAGAGCCAACAGCCACATCATTCTCATTTTTAAAAATAAACAAACTGACACAAAGAAGTCAAAGTAATTGGGGCCTCAAAGTCAGAACACCAAGGGCACCTGCAGCAGGGTCAAGTGTTGGGGGGCGGGAGGGGAGCTCTAGACAGCCTGGGGGTCCATCACCCCTCCACACTAATGCCTATCATGGGTAACTGTAATTTCTCTGAGTATATGCAAATGACAAAATTCCCTAAGAAACAGGAAATAGCTCTAAATATACTAAATTTTTCTACAAATGAAGTCACTTCAAAAATGAAAATATACTCTAATTCTTATGTTTCTACTTCAATCCAATGAAAGCCATGTTAAAGATAACCTCTGCATAAAAATAAATGTATAAAAGTAAAATATCCTTCATTGTGAAGCACAATATGAAAGCAATACTTGCTTTTGCTTAATAAATGCATCTTGTTCTTTTTTACTTACATTTTTGTCTTCTTTGTATCTAAATTCAAAATTATATAGGTGGAAAAGATAACGAGAAAGGAGATCGTAAAGAATCAAATATTGCGATAGGCATGTTAACACAGTATCTGATTTAATCCTTGCAATACTGGGCAGTTGTGAACAAACTAAGATTCTAAGACAAACTAGAAGTGAATCCATGTCTAACCCTAAGTCCCTCAAAGGTACTTTATTTTACATTTTAAACTGTTTTTCTATCATTTTACAATCTGTAAATAAAAGAGGCACATTCAATCATTTCCTATACGTAAATGAACTCGTATACTCAGCTCATAGCACATAAAAAAAACCATAGTAACCAAGATATTAAATGTGGACCCATTAAAAGCACATATTAAATGACCTGTTACTCTATAACTTACAATGTTATAAAATACATTTTGAATATATACCTATCTGTTAGATGTTTAAAGAATTCAAATTCAATTTATAATGCCAATAATAAGGACAAAGAATTTGTGTTTGAAATTAAAAGACTATCACTAATACCACATAATTTGTATAAACTGTAATAATTAACCATACTGATTTCTTCGTCACACGAGTCGAGCAGCAAAGGAAATGGATTCTGGAGTAATAAGAATTCGGACTCAGAATCCCAACTCTATACGTTCAATCAAGTATGGAAAGACTGGAGCTCAGCATTTCATTCTTCTGTTCAGATCCAAATATAATAAGATCTCACTTGCCTAAAGGCTACGCATCAACCTCAGCAATGTGATAAAGTGATTTAAAAAGGTATAGAGCTAGTTAAATAGATGCCACATGGTCTATGTGCTAAACTGCTGCTTTTTACTCTTGAGAAGACGCCCTCAAGCTTGGTTTAGATCTTGTTTAATCCTAGTTTTTAAAAAGTTCTAATGAAGTCAGTAATCAAATAATTTTCTAACAGGTTAGAAGCACTGGTCAGACGCATTAAATTAAACCATCCTGAGAATATATGATATAGCACCAAATAACCATGCCTCCAAGAATATACTGCACTAAAACCCAAAAAAAATAGTATGCATAATGATGAATTATATTCTGTTTAAGAAGGATGGAAAGTACTTGGTGCTTGTAAGAAATATTACCATCATAATAATTTAAAAATAAATTTTAAAAATACTAAATTCAAAGGATTAATTATACTTTAACTCAAGTAATATATAGCTAGGAAACTCACTTGTTTGTGAATTTGAAAAGCACATTACTAGGCAAACCTAATAAATTAGATGTTAGTATAGTTAACAAAGCAAATCTTAGAGGCTTAAGTCTCATAACTAATTCCAGCACTGCATTAGATATAACAGTATAAAGTAAGTCCCTCCCTTATAAAAGCTCACAGTTCAATAGAAAACACCACCACATATCTAAATAAATTTTTAATCCTATTTAGCTGCATACTAGTAGTAAAAGCAAGAAACACAAAATGTTTGATTGTTTCTATTTTTATGATGCTATCACTATTGATTGATGTGCAATGTTTGACACTTTTATTTAGTAGGGCTTACAAATGTGACTTTAAGAGGTCCAGAAGATATAAAATGAATGAGAAAAAAAACCTATCAAAAGACTCTGTGACTTGGATAAAATAAGCATCGGAAGCTCCCTCCCTCCTTCTTTCTGCTATAAGAGAAAGAAAAATAATGACCAGAGCCAACAATGAACATTTATTGAGAGCTTACACTTAGGCTCTACTCTAAGTGTCTATGTATAAACTCATTCAAGCCTCAACAACAAACCTTTGAGGGAGACTCTATTATTATCCAGTTTTAAAAGATGAGAAAATTGAGGCACCGACACATTGAATAAGTTGCCAAAGTTATACTGGTCAGTGAAGAACCAAAATTCTAATAGAGGAAGTCTGGCTCCAGAGCCCATGCTCTTCATCACTGAATGCCTAGTGACTAACTAAATGTCTTACAGAAGGTCTGTTGCTCAAAGCATTGCATGTTTGTTTTTTTAAAGCTACTATCATTAAAACTGCTTCATAGTCCTTCAAAACCAATTATTTTCCATTTTTTGCTAGTCTATCAATACATGTTTAGGATTTGGTTCTGTAACTATTCTATATTCTCTAGGTGCTTTTTGTAAATACATCAAAATTTCCCCAATTACTTCTACCATTAAAAATTCAAAAACTGAGAAAAAATCAAGCATTTATCCAAATTTTAATACAAACTGTACAATTAGCTAAACAAATAGTAGATGAGAAGTTTCTCTTTGTAGAAATAGTCTACATAATAAATTGAGATGCAATGATAATTAAAATATTATACTTTGCAACTCATAATGAATCAAAGTATCTAGGTGTAACAGCTGCTAGCAGCAAAGAAAGAAAGATAAGCATGTATTATATGTCTCCTGAAGAAAGAAGATATACCATTCATATAATAGGAAGTGAGGAGGATGCAGAGGGTATAAGAAGGAAATGAAAAAGGAAAGAAGAAAAGAAGGAGAGGAGGGAGAAAGGAAGGCACGTGTGAAGAAAGAGGAAGAGGATCTCAATTTGATTAAGCCTCTAGATCAGCGGTTCTCAACCTGTGGGTCGCGACCCCTTTGGGGGTCGAAGAACCCTTTCACAGGGGTCGCCTAAGACCATTGGAAAACACATATATAATTACATATTGTTTTTGTGATTAATCACTATGCTTTAATTATGTTCAATTTGTAACAATGAAAATACATCCTGCATATCAGATATTTACATTACGATTCATAACAGTAGCAAAATTACAGTTATGAAGTAGCAACGAAAATAATTGTATGGTTGGGGGTCACCACAACATGAGGAACTGTATTAAAGGGTCGTGGCATTAGGAAGGTTGAGAACCACTGCTCTAGATCCTTCTACCATTTTATAAAAAAATACACAGCACAGAGGAACATGTTAAACACCACCATAGAATAATCAGCAATATCTAGCTGTGGGAAATTCTGCAGGGCAAATAACCCAGTTTCTTCAACAAATAAATTACAAGAAGTAAAAAAGATGGAGGAGAATCTATAATAATAAAAGCATAATATGCTAATTAGACTGGACATTCTTCCGGACAACCTTCCGGTGGAAGCCGGGGCTGTAGCCGCAGGATCGAGGCAGCCACTGCAGCTGTGAAGGCCTACTCTTGCATGAATTTCATGCATCAGACGTATAGTATCTATATGTTAAAAGAGGTGATAAAATACATAGTAGCTAAATGTAAAGGGCAATATCTGGACCCTGATTCACACAAAATGTAAAAATATGACTTTTATAAAACCACTGGCCAATGGAACATTAACTGAATTATTTAATAATATTAAAGAATTATTAGCTTTTAGTTTCAGGTATGATAAGTTATGGTATGTCTTTTAAAATGTGTTTCTATCTTTTAGAATTACATATTGAAATATTTACAAATGAAATGGTATGTCTAAGATCTGCTTTGCTTCACAGAGAGAGAAGAAAATGGGGATATGGATGAAACAAGATTAGCCAACAGTTGGTAACTGCTGAAGCTAGATAATGGATATATGAAGGTTCATTATACTATACTGTCTACTTTGTATATTTCAAAATTTCCACAACACTAATTTTTCACCTGAAAAATAGAACATCAAAAATGGTACTTCAAGTGCTATAACAGAAGTACTTTTAAGAACAACTTAAACCGGAACCAGTTTGGCTCAGTGGATACAGCATCAGCCTGTGGACTAAAGGGTCTCAGGTTCGATTCTGGTCAAGGGCATGTACCTTGGTTTCGGGCACATCCCCAGTAGGGAGTGTGCAGGAGGCAGCTGATCGATGTTTCTTTCTCGTCGATGTTTCTAACTCCCTCTCCCCTCCTCTCTGTAAAAAATCAATAAAATATTATTTTTTAAAAAACAACTTAAATTTTAACTGCATATTACCATAGGGAAAAATTTTTTTGAGTAATTAATAATACTAATATCTCAACTAGTAGATATTTCTCTCAACTGCTTACCTAAAATGTCACATCTTATTTGTAAGTAATGGTTGAGCTCTTTAGTAAGTACTGCTAGTGCACTGAAAACAGCAATTTATTTGAAAACAGAAAAGTAATGACTATTTACAAATATAAGCAAACTAACAGACTTTAGCTACTTTTATTTCCAAACTTTTTTATTCACTTCAACTAGCACTAGGGAAGCTCATGATGAGCTAGAATGGTAGCATAGATTTTGGCTCAAACTATTCAAGTTTGGATAATGCTTTTGTAATTTAAGTTATTGTACTATGAATTTTGTTAAGTGAGAAAGAGTCCTATTCAACATAGAAATGTGAAAAGAACAAAGGCTCTAAAATTTAATTTTCGTTCTATCACACAGTTTTATATTATTTCAAGCAAGTTCTAGTTCCTTCATTTGTAAAATGAGGAAAATAATTTATCCCATACAATGTTGTGATTCAATCTGAATTATTATATACACAATATATGCAATATATTTTAATCTTTTATATATGCTATAGAAGTGTATATCTTTCCTTAGCATTGTTCCTATTAGATCACATTTAATACAATGTAGCTAATATTCTTAATTGTCAATGTCTAGTCATTATTCTGCTCGTTAACACTGTTATACTAGCTTTTAACAGACTCACTCCTCCTCAAATGCCAACAATATTTCCCATGAGTGTAAATGTTCATTTGTAATACACATCCACTCTGTTGGGCTAAGAAACCGTTTATACATTAAAACTATGAGTTTCATTATGTAACTGGCAGGACAAAAATTTGCCTGTAACTCCTATTTACCCAAGTTGTAAATATTTTGGATAAATAAAATTATTAGAAAAGTTTACAGATAGGATGTTTTCAGTTAAATAGCCAAAGTTAAGTTACATTTTAAATAGGTTTGGTGAGGGATCAATTACATTTAAAACTATAAAAATAATTCATTAAATTCTAAAGAATATATGCACCCTTATGTTCATTGAAGCATTATTTACAAGAGCAAAGCTATGGAAAGCAACCCAAGTGCCCATCAGTAAACAAGTGGATAAAAAGCTGTGGTACATATATACCATGAAATATTATGCAGCCATAAAAGAAGAACAAAATCTTACCATTTGCAAGGATGGTAACAGCAAGGATGGATCTAGAGAATATTACGCTAAGTAAAATAAGTCAGTCAGAGAAAGACTAATATCGTATGATTTCACTTATATGAGGAATCTAAGGAACAATATAAACAAACAAACAGAAACAGACTCATAGATACAGAGAACAGTATGAATTGGTAGTTATAAAACAATCATGGGGATATAAAATAGAGCATAGGAAATATGGTCAATAATATTTTAATAACTATTCATGGTGCCAGCTGGGTACTAAAAATATCATGGGGAACACTTTGTACAGTACTAGTATATGATTGTTTAACCACTATGTTGTACACCTAAAACCAATGCAAAATAACATTGAATATAAACTGTAATTGAAAAAAAATAATAAATAATTGGTTAAACTTACTGATAATGCTTTTACTGTAAGAAAATTCTTACTCTTGAAGAAAAAGTATCAACAAAGACAAGCTTCTAACCAACTCATCTGATGCCCTAGAACAGGGGTGGGGAACCTTTGTTCTACCAAGGACCATTTGGATATTTATAACATCATTTGAGGGCCATATGAAATTATCAACTTAAAAATTAGCCTGCTATATTTGGTCAAACATTTAATTAACTCACCCCTAATGCCTTGGCAAGGCCAGACCAAATGATTTTACAGGCCTTATATGGCCCCAGGGCTGGACATTCCTACCCCTGCCCTAGAGCATTTTGCATGAAACTTAAAGCACATCATGTTTTACCAGTCATTTGTTTACCTATTTGTCCACAGTTGGAAATGTGAGCTCTAAAAGAGTCAGAGGCACACATTTTCTTCCTGTATCACCAGCATCTGCATAGTGCCTCGCAGTTGCAGGTGCTTGGTAAATATTGAATTAACTATGAGTATATACACCTTCGCTCCAAGGACTACTGGATCAAATCAAGTATCCCATAGTTAAACACTTGTGATGAAGCTGAGTCGACCAAACCTGGGACTCAAGAAACTTCCTCTGTGGTCTTATCAGGATCCCTTTAGTCTATAGAGGGCGCATTACTGCAGATCACTCTAATTCAGCACAGACTATATCCCTGGTTTACTCTTCCAAACCTAGCTTTCAATGCATAATGCTGGCTAGCATTTACTGAGAGCACTCCATGTGCCAAGTACTACATTAAACACAGCACATACCTGAGTTCATGTGATCTTAAAGTAATCTGGAAGTAAGTATTAATATTAATATTACAGGTGAAGATGTTAAGCCTTAAAGAGGTTAAGACACATGTCCAAAGTCCCCAGGTCACAGAGCAGAGACAGGATTTGAGGCAGGTCTACCTGGCTGCAGTCTATGGTCTTAGTCAGTGAGTCCCTGAACAGAGAAGGCTACTAGTAAACAAGGCTTTTCGAAAAAAGACTCTAAAAGTCCCTTGAGGTCACTAGATGTTTTTTAATGAGCTTATATAAAAGGTGACGTTAGTTTCCCTTTGAGGTCCTTCCTTTTTTTTTCCTCTTATGTTCTCTCACACACAGGGACCCATCAATGCAGAGAACAATAACCAACAGAAGCTACTCAGAGATGACAGCAGACAGACTTGAGGCTGGAAATCATGCTCAAGGAAGGACATGTGAGCTGAATAGAAGTCTTGTGAACAGAAGACTTGGGAAAAATACCAAACTGGTAGATACACAACCTTATTGCAGAGAAGGACTAGATCCCTATTAATAACTAAAAATTTTATAGAGTTTAAAACCCACAGCGCACTTAAAAATACACATACTGCCCTGACTGGTTTGGCTCAGTGGATAGAGTGTCGGCCTGCGGACTGAAAGGTCCCAGGTTCGATTCCGGTCAAGGGCATGTACCTTGGTTGCAGGCACATCCCCAGTAGGAGGTGTGCAGGAGGCAGCTGATCGATGTTTCTCTCTCATCGATGTTTCTAACTCTCTATCTCTCTCCCTTCCTCTCTGTAAAAAATCAATAAAATATATTTTTAAAAAAATACACATACTAATTCACTAAATGGGAAGTTCCTGAGGCACTTATGTGTCATGTAGATTAGACACTAAAATTTTCACTAGAGCCGGTGGAAACAGTACAGGCTAACGAGTAAGACAGTCTTTCCCAGGTTTAAATCTCAGCTTTGCCAATTCCTGCGTGGTTTTAGAAAAGGTACTTATCAACCACTCTGAGCCTCCGTTTCCAGGTATGTAAAATAGAAATAATACCTACTGGTAGCAAACTTTGAGAAAATGGTTAAAGCATCATGTTGTCCAAAACCATTAAGTACAGCACATCTATAATGATTGATAATAATAAGGGAAAAGAAACAGTCTTTGAAATTCTTAGTAACAGAATATTTGAATTTGTGCTTCATACATGAAGTCTAATAGGACTATGAATATGGCTCAGGGCCTTGGTTCATGCGCAGTCCCACGCCCATCGCCTCCCCACCAGGGCCAGAAGTGGGCTGCAGTCACTGGATTGCAGGGAGGGGCTGGAGAGGCCTTGGCCATCCCCATGCTGAGCTGGCAACACCACAGTCCATCCACCAGGTGGGTGACTCAGCAGGGCCCTCTTGCTCACCTCCAATTCAGGTACCAAGCAAATCCGGGCACTTGCAGGTCAACCATCTGCAGTTTGGGGTGGCAGCCCATGGGAAAAGAAAATTTACTCTCCCACCCAAGCTGGACCTCCCCCTCCACCTTTTCATTTTGTTCCAGGCCCTGCAAATTATCTAGCCTGTCTTGTCCTTCACTTTATGATGGCAACAAAAATACTATCAACAAGAGAGCTGTTTGGTTAACACATTTTTTAAGCCACTGGGAAATTATTACCCACTCCCAACTCAGACTAGACCAAACTGTTTTCTTTACGACACCATATTGGGATCAGTAACATTAAATCTCAGCAACTAAGGAAAATTTTCACCTACAGTACAGCTCAGCAAGAACGGAAATAAATAGCACTTGTAAAATAAAAGAGCTGGCCTCTTCTTGTTTTATCCTATGAGACCCTGCGAGACCTTCCTTTGCCGCCTTCCTTATTCAATTTGTCTTAAAAATTATTAAGTGCAGACACTTATCTAGGTCCAAGGTATATAAGGGTGAACCATGAACAGGAGAGTGAGTGAAACAGATCGGCAATAACAGCAATAATACCTGAGTGCTTGCATTGTGCCAGGCTCTTTCACAAGTGCTTGCCATATTTAATAATTTCATTCTCACAACAGGCCCAAGAGGTAAGTAGAAACACATACTGTCCTGTCTTAGAGATGAGAAAACTGAAACATGAAGAATTTTAATAACTTGCAAATTCAAGCAGCTACTAATCAGTTAACTTTGGATTGAAACCTACGTAGATGATGACAACATAACATGATAAAGGCTAGAACACAGGTTTTGGGAACATCTAGGACCAAGAATTTAAGTAAACTGGTTAATAATGAATAAAATTAATAAATACAGAGTGAGGCAAAAGTTGGTTTACAGTTGTGAGCATGCAAAACACAGAGTTTATTCTTGCACTATTATTTATTAACTAGAGGCCTAATGCAGGAGATTCATACAAGGGTAGGCCCTCGCAGCCCTGGCTACCTTGGCCCTCATGGCCCCCCGGCTGCCTAGTGGCCCTGTGGCCCACCCCCTCGCCCACTAGTGGTTCCGGAAAGTCATTCCAGAAGGTCGTTCTGCCCTCCAGTCTAATTAGCATATTAGCTCTTTATTATATAGGATTATTGTATTATTTTCTAACAAACAACTGTAAACCTACAGTTGTTTGCCCCACCCTCTATGTTTAAAAGTCATAGAAACCCTTAGAAATCCACAAAGAGGAGGTGAACAAATTCACCCATACACATAAGTTTAAAAACCACAACTGATGAGTGACTAGGGCAAATATATTGCCCAAATGAGACTAGTTAACATTATTAAACTGAATTACAATCACATGTTATCACATTATAACCTATCACAAAGCCACTCTGCAATGGCGGAAGGGTAACACCACTTTCTGTAACACAGAGATTTTACAGAACTTTAATTGTAGAAAAAGAAGCATCATACAATCACACAGTAAAGGACTTTTTGAGGTGAGTGTGCCCATACCAGTTAATTAACCAGATGTTTCATTCAGTGACACATGTAATAGATAAGGTATATTTTTCTTGAAGCAACAGTGTTAGGGACACTTTTCCAGAATTAAACTGCCCTCAGTTGCACTGTATAAAGAAATTGGTCCTATATTACATGCTGTCCTACTAGTCAAGCCTCATTATTTGCAAAGTATAATTTAACATCTATAATATCAGCCCTTTATCCTTGTCTGCCTATTATAACATTTCTCCTTGATGTCCTTATTTATTCAAAACTGAACTTGACCTTCACAAAACAAGTTTACTCGCCAAATGAACTCATTTATTTTAATGGCACTTCCTTCCTCCTTATCATCCAGCTTGAAACTCCAGTCATGATTGATTCCTCCATCTTTTTCACTCTGTATCACCTCATGCCTGAATTATCTAAATAAGTTTAACTGGTTTTCCTATTTCAAATAACTTCCCATTCTAATCCTTTTCCTAACACTGACAATTTACTCTTTAAAAGCACTGCTTTTTATTCACAAAGATATATGCACCCCTAGGTTCATTGGAGCATTATTCACAGTGGCCAAGACATGTAAACAAGCAAAATGTTCCTCAACAGATGATTGGATAAAGAATATGTGGTACATAAGTACCACAGAATGCTGCTCAATCATAAGAAAAGATGAAATACTGCCATTTGCAACAAGGATGGATCTTGAGAATATCACGTTACGCGAAATAAGTCAGACAGAAAAAGTCAAAAACCATATGATTTCACTCTTATGTAGGATATAAAACTGAAAGCAACAAATGAACAAACAAGACAAACAAACAAAAACTCACAGACACAGACAACAGTATAAAGGTTGCCAGAAGGAAGGGAAGGGGTAGTAAAGGGTAAAGGGGATCAAATATATGGTGACAGGAGATTTGATTTTGGGTGGTAAACACACAATGTAATATATAGATGATGTATCATGGAATGTCACCACAATAAATTTAATATTTTTTAAAAGCTCTGCTTTTACTTTGCTGTCCTCAGTCCCAGTACCAACAATGGAAACATCCTTTATAATAAAAGGCTAATATGCAAATAGACCGAACTGCGGAACAACCAAACCGGTTGCTGTGATGTGCGCTGACCACCAGGGGGCATGCATGGAACATGGCGGCAGCAGGCAGCAGAGGATGGAACATGGCGGGCATTAGCCACAGCGGGATGGTGGAGCAGGTGAGCGGGGCTGCAGATCAAGGAGGGGCACCGGTGGCTGTCATCGGGGCGAGCCTCTGGTGGTTACTAAAAATTCTTTGCTCCTGTGCACCACAGTCCTGCCCGGCACTCGCACCCGCTGCCGGTGCCAAAGCTGCCGCTTGCACCCACTGCCAGTGCCGGCCCCAATCACTCCATGCCGTCAGTGGGTAAGAGTGGGCCAGCGCCATCAGTGCATGGGAGTGGCAGTGGCGGGAGAGGGCTGCTAGCAGACAGGGGACCAGAGCCGTGGTGGGAGGGGTTGGGCAGGGGCGTGGAGGATGGGCCAAGACCTGCCCCTGTGCCCACCGCAGCCTCATGGCCCACAGTTCCTTTCAAGGTGCACGAATTCGTGCACTGGGCCCCTAGTAAGAGATAATAAAACAGAAGCAACGGCAACATAATAATCAAGAAGCTGGGGTTTCAGCCCCAATTATTCCTCCACTAACTAATTTGAGTAACTCAATTTGTTTCCTTACCTGGAAGACACGAGTCCTGGGCTGGAAGAGCTCTACAAGCCTTTACTCTGAGAACAACAAATCTCTTTTCTGGGAATTCATGGTCCACATATTCTAGCCAAGCAAACTCACATGTAACTATCCCCAGTGCACATGCTCCTGCTCCCAGCTCTGCTCTGCTTGCTCCTGAATTTGCTAAGTCATTCTAGTGCCGCACTAATTCCTTCTTCTAAATGACTTCACCCTTCTTCTCTCACCCAAAAAAACGTTCTCAAACAGAAGGTTACAAGGAATTATTTTCTTTTTTTGTCCTTTTCTGACATTTGCCAATTCTCTACAGTAACTATGTAGGTACGAGTAAATGCTCAGAAAAAAATAATAATAAATTTCCTAAACCGAAGTACAAGGTAAAATTACCTCGACATATGAAGTCTAACCTAGTAATGCTCACTAATATATCTTTTTCTCCCTAGGTATTTTATGCAAACATTTGGTCCCATTAAGTTCAAAAATTAATCTGTGTAAACTGTGGCTCCAATGTAATGACTCAATAATTAATGAACTGATTTTATGTAGGTTCTCTTAAATGCACAGTCTAATTTATCAGTGCTCAAGTAAAGGGGGTACTGTATTTAGCTAATGTGGCTATGAAAATACTTGATTAGTACGTGAGCAAACATGCTATGCTTTCTGTTTCCTAAGAACTCTACCTATTTTTAAATATCAAACCATATTATTTTAAGCAGCAAGTTAATTCCAATATCTATTTGATCATTTTATAAGTACAATTATTTTTTGAACTGATCTGAGAATACCCAATTGCCTTCTACAACACTTCATTGGTAAGAGAGTGGCACCTGATGAAATAATAACTTGGGGGAGCCCCAAATACATTTCCTTCCCCCATCAGTCACTCAGCTTGCAGAAAGGAGAAATCATGGCCCAGATATGATCCAGTTCTCCAGAATCAGCACTGATCTAATTTTGACAAAACAGAACAAAAACTCCTTTAAGAAAATAATGAGGGCCTCACACATACTAAAAAGATCAAAGAATTTGCTTTCAAAAGGCCTGCGCCAAATCCCACTAAATGTCTCACAGCTACAAGTCAAGTCTCATAACCTCTCATCCTCAGATTCCTCATCAGCAAAGTAAGATAATCATTGCACCAGCCTTGACTACTATGTAAGACTACTGAGGATCAAGTGATATCATTTCAGTGTTTTGATAACTGACAAGTGCTTCACAAACACAAATTAATATATTACGTAAGTAAGATTCGTAAGTCAAATGCTCACTAATTTTAAGTATTTGTTTATTGTCAAATAAATTCACTTAGCAGGAAAACTAAATAACTAAGATTAGAAAGAGAAGAATCATCCTTAATAATATTATTTTCTAAGTCTGGGTTTTTATACATCTTGGTTTTTTGAAGTAGGACACACAAAACTCTACAAACACAATTTCAAGCAGTTAAGTGTCTGAACACCTTTTCTTAAGGCTCTCTAGGGACAGAAATTTCACAGCTCTCTTGGCATTTTTCACTTGGAACAGAACGACTCAAATGAGGCATGAACAAGTAGGTTCTCATTTTTTTCATCTGATACAAAGAAAATAAAATGTACCAAGTTGGTTTAAAATTCTATTCTGCAACAAATTTTATGGCAGGTAAGGACAGAATATCCAAGGTATAATGGACCTAAGCTCTTTCATTCAGATTCCCTCCTTGCAGACATGGAGACAATTGCCTAGGCAAAAAAAACAGAAATTTAGGTCAGATTTCCCAGATTTCATTATGGAATACTAACCTTGACAGTTGCCAATCTAGAATATAAAACATATGATCTTCCCTTCAATCCACACTACGGACCATCAGCATTTCATGCACTTATCAAATGTTAACATTAGACTCTTGACAAAAGCTTATCTTAAAGCAATTAATACTACAGAGAAATTAACCAAATTTCATTTAACCAACTTTCACAAGATCCAGTCTTTCTTCTGGAAGATCTGAACGTAGTGCACCTGAACTGTATTATTTTCATTGTCAACAGAATATACTTATTCCTTAACTATTTTAAGTTGTGTCTTCTCACTGAAGTCCAGCATAGAAAATAAGAATTAAAACAATGTTTTTATTCTGGTTTCCAACACTATCCTATATGTTATTCAATTTATATTTTAATACAATATCTTCCTATAGCACTTGCTATCTGTGGCACTTCAATGACAATTCACATATTATAATTTATTGAAATTCTTATTTGCTTGTCTATCACCTCCCCTGACATATATTGAGCCCTGAATAGAAAATTATCACCTCATCTCACATCTTCCATTTATTTATCTTCTACACTCTTCCTGGAACTTGCTTTGCTCAGAGGAAGGAATTAATAAATATTTTATTATTATAATGATGATGATAATGAAAACAATAACAATGACAGTAGAAGTGGTAGGATTATCCTAATCAAAACAACATATAGCATATTACTCATCCTCAAAATCAAATACAAAATATTAAGTGATTATCTTTGTATGTTGAGATTATGGATGGTTATTTTCCTCTTTATTTTCTAAATTTTCCAATATTGGTTAGGAAATATTCGTTGTGCATAAATTATTTAGTAAGCCTAAAACGAATGAGTTCCTAATACAAACAAAATCTAGTCTGACTCCAGTAATTCATCAAAGAAAAATGAATCTCCTACTGTAGGATATGTACGTTTCAGAAACTTCAATCTGCATAATGTCAGATGATTAACTTCCCTCTGTTTCCTCCTGCTGAGGACGACTGCCTGAGAACTGGCCTCCATCTTTCTGAACCGTTGGGTGCTTGGATGAAGAGAAAGAGAGAGCCGGGAGTCGAGAGTGACAATGATCTCCCACCCTGTAGAGGACACACCTGCCACTCTGGTGCTCAGCGTGCGACTGCCATGGCCCTTCCCCAATTCCAACTCCAGGGTTAGTTCATAGCTGGCAGAAGCAGTTGTCCTTGATTAGCAAGCCTGGCTTTACACTCTATCCTCTGGCAGACACTCATACGCCCCCGCCCCCACCCCCCAAAAAAATCTCCTATTTATACTGAAACTATGTGTATCACAATCGAGAGGTGATTTGATCCCATAAGCAGTCCAAGCACTCAATGAAGATAAAACCTCAAGAAGAAATTCCTCCAAGTGCATCTATCACGATAAGTTCTCCTCAATTTGATCAATTGGTTTCTACTCTGGATAGGTTTCACTTCCCCGAGTACTCGTGTTTGAAAAGCATACATCCTTATGGCCTAAAATGGTCCAAGCCAGAGTCAGAGATAAAGGTAGATGAAGAGATGAATCTGACACCTAGAAACACTCACTCTGGGGCCCAGATTTGAAGAGTCTCCATGAATGATTCCTTAACACTACACAATGCCCAAAAAGACCAGCAAGAATGAAAACAGTGGATGCCTTTCATCACTTTTCTGAGTACATATTATTCATATGATATTAAATAGAAATATGCTTCTGGTATAGATTAATATAAACATGTTGACACTCCATACAGGCAAAATTTTAAAAGCATGTCTTAGAAACATACCTACCTATTTAGATTTTGGACTTAAATTAACTCATAAAGGAACATCTTACCAAAAAAATAATAATGGCTTCTTTTCCTTAGTATCAGAAAAATTTTCCTTCTGAATCCTTCACTCAAATAAGAGAACAACACTCTTATTACATTAAACAGTAAAAGTAAACAATAAGATCCAGAACTCTGCTTCTGTCTATGTCACAATAAGATTCAAATCCCTAACTTAGTATTCAAGATTCTGTATTATCAATTTTAACATTCTGGCCTCAACTCCACTAATCCCATTACTTATTCATTCATTCAGCAAAAATATATGGAGCTATAGCAATAAACAAGGCTACCATGATCCTAGTCCTTCAAACATCACAATCAAGTATCCTCCAAGCAAGCCAGGCAATTTGGTGTGTTCCCCAAACACTCACTCAACAAATATTTACTGGATAGGTTAAATACTGGGCACATTTTCAGACACTAGAGCAAACAAAGGGACAAGATTTCCTTCCTTTACAAAATTCACAACCTTGTGAATGAAGAAAACATGTGCCTGTCCCTTTGCACTTTTGTTATGTTTGTGTCAGTTTCCCCTCCCTCTCTTTACCTTTCAATGCCTTCTCTTTTCCAAATTCCACTTATACCATAGTTCAGATAACATGTTAGATGGTAACTAAATTGCTTGTGAAGAAACTGAGACTCAAGCAAGACTTAAATCTGGAGTGTGGGGTGATGGGAAGTCCTAAGAGAGAAGGAGGATCAGCTACATTTAGAAAATCAAAGAGAAATAAGGGGTTCTGGACAGGAAATCAGTGATGAGGCTTGGAGTGCAGTTGAGGATTTTATCAAACAAGCAAGACGGAAACCCAGTTACTAGACTGAGGCTCAAAGTTACTACAGAACCAGCAGCAATGGTGCTTGATATCAAGTAAGAAGCTAATGAATCAGGGCTCTCGAAATTCTTCAAAGAGCAGAGCTGGCCCCTCTGGACTGTTCTGAGCCTTTAATCTTAGATCAACTTTCTCAACAATGGTATTAAAATAAATTTATCTTTCCAAATGATATATTTGATAATGTGGTTAATATAAAAAATAAGAGATACATACCATTCAATAGCAAAAATAACTAAACAGATTATAAAAATTAGCAGAGGAGTTAGACATTTTTCCAAAGGAGACATAGAAATAGCCAACAAATACATGAAAAGATATTCAGCATCACTAATCATCAGGGAAATGCAAATCAAAACCACTATGAGATATCACTTTACACCTGTTAGAATGGCCATTACCAATAAATAAATAAATAAATAAATAAATAAATAATAAAAAAACAAGAGATAACAAGTGTTGGCTAGGAGATAGAGAAAAGAGAACCCTTATTCAAAGAGAACCCTTATTCACTGTTGGTGGAAATGTAAATTGGTACAGCCATTAGGGAAAACAGTATGGAAGTTCCTCAAAAATTTTAAAAATGAAACTACCGTAGAATCCAGCAATGTCACTTCTGGGTATATATCCAAAGGAAATAAAATCAGTGTCTCATAGAGACACACTCCCATTTTCCTTGCAGCATTATTCACAATAGCCAAGATATGGAAAGAACTTAAGTGTCCATCAATGGATGAGCGGATAAAGAAAATGTGATAGACACACACACACACACACACACACACACGTAACTATGTGAGGGGATGAATGTGCTAAATAACTTGATTGTGGTAATTATTTCACAATGTATATGTATATCAAATCATCACATTGTACATATTAAATATATACCATTTTTATTTTTTAATTACACCTAAATGACATTTGAGGCAGGGGGAAGAAGTTTAGGGGCCCAGAGTCAGGAATATTATATTGAGGCATCAGATTCTCCAAGAAAAACAAAATTTTTAAAGTCTCTAATTAACAAATTCCAAATACTAATTTACATGATTTCTCTTCCCTTTCCTAGTAAGTTAGTCAGGAAGTAGAGAAGATGGGTCAAAGAAATTATACTCCAACAGCAAAGAAGTAACAATGGTGATGTTGGTAGTGATAAAAGTAATCAGATAAAAGTTAACTGTAATAATAGTAATCAGCATGATGTCTCTTTATTGATCACCTAACATCTTAAAAAAATACTTTTCAATCTACTATATCATTTCATTGATACAGTAGAGGAAGACAAGGCAATCATTACTTTTCTAATGACATCAACAATATTAGTTGTATCATTCCAATTATATTATGGTGCAAAAGGCATGTGTAGGATAACTATCATTTATGTATGGCATTATGCCTTATGGAAATGTGACTCAGGCTGTAACTGGATCCTTAAGAAATCAGGGTATTTCCTCAAGCTGCAAATCCAGTGGTGAACAAGAGACCCCAGTCTGGGAAAGCAGGAAAAAGTGTTCACCCCCACGACTTACCAGAATCATTTAGGTTTAAGAAACATGTATATGTCTCAGAAACATCATCAATAAAGTTCTTGAACTTTTCTGTTATTTTTTGTAAAGATTTTTTTTAAAACAAGCAAAAATTAAATAAAATGCAATTGTAAGAATGCCACTAGGAAAGCATCATAATCATAGAAAGCAAAGCTAGTGTTAAAATGAAGGATCTGTACAGATAAAGCTCTATAAAATGACCAGGTATTTGTGGGGGGGTTTTGTGGTTTGTTTTTGTTTTGTGTGGGGGGTTTTTGTTTGTTTGTTTGTTTTTGTTTTTTGTTGTTGTTGTTTTTTTTTCAGAATTCCTTCTCTACTTCTTCATATGCCTCCAACTACATCTGAGACTTGAAAACAAATCATAACAGCTGTAAATTCTATACCCATATTCCGATAAGGCACACTTAACACTATAGTATAATCCAGGCACAAAAGTGTAAGTACTATCAGATGCAGTGGATATGTTTCTATTTGAGGAAGACCTTGGATATTCATTTCTGCCTTACAGATGTCAGAATGTGGCTAAAAGATAAAAGATACTGCAACTAATTAATGCAAGCCTCATTAGAAGTACTTCTAGTGATCAAAATAACTCTATATATAGTACATGAACTGCATTAGTTCAGTCTAGTTCAAATCTTCCACTTCCTCTCCCATGCTCACTCCAGAAGATCTTTTAATACTAAAACAGTCTCGTGTTAAATGGATTCTATTCTTGAGTTTTATCAAGCATGTGAAGCTATCATACACCAATAAAACCATATTGGTAGTACTATACTAACAAGTTTAAACAAAATTATATAAATATCAAACAACAGTGAGGGCATTTACTGTTTCCACAGGGTAAATCCTGCAAGGGAAGGGACAGCTGGGTATTTTATCCTCAACCTGAGGGGGTTGGGGAAAGGCCAAAGGCAACAGCTCACCCACCTGGTCGCCATCTGGCTTGGGACCAAGCAGAACAACAGAGCTGGGCAAAGGAGTCACTGTGCTGTGCCTCCACCTGGGCATTAGCTTTATCCCAATGGACACTGTGGGTACACAGTTTCATGCCATTCTTCTACTGTATGAATTCTCTCCCTGTGCCAGGAGGATGAGGGGGAGATTCTGTCACAGTAGGTGTTGGCCTGACCTCATTTAAGATACTGGTCCCATTTGTTTAAAAAATAAATAAATAAAAGAGTTTAAATGAATTCTGTTCTGTAAATTCCCAAAGAGTCCAGAACCCAAACCAAAATTGCAGGCAGAAGAAAAAGATGCAGTTGGCAAGGGTCATGGGCTTGGCAGGAAAGGGAAAAGCCGGAATGGAAATCCTGAATCTCTTCACTCCACACCATAGAAATCGGAAATACAGGGGAAACCACTCAAGAAGGAGGAGTCACATAATAACACATCCCTCTCTTACTTAGTAGCTGATCTGAGGATATAGTAGTTGGCATGGCTTGGTAGCAAATAGGAAATAAATGAATAGGTGTTCTTCTTTAGATCCTGGGCAAACAGAGCAACAGTCATGTATGCTAACACAGTCAAAGCAATCCAAGTAATTCTCAGGCACTTTTCCCATAACTGAAAATTATCACCTCTTTCCCTGACCATCCAACCCATGCATTTTAAGCAAACTGTCTACACAATTTAGCAAAAAAAAAATGTGAATGAAATATGTGAAAGGACCTCCCAAAAAGCTGGTTAAGCAACATGTGATATGATGTGACGTGAAGCCAGGCCAATCATTAAGCTCCACGGGCCTTTCTACTACTCAGTCACTTCCATTTTAAGCAAACTGTCTACACAATTTAGCAAAAAAATGTGAATGAAATATGTGAAAGAACCTCCCAAAAAATCTCTATGAGCAACAATCCTGGTTTTATTTTCCCAGAAGTATTAGAGACAGGGATGTAGGCTGGTTAAGCAACATGTGATATGATGTGATGTGAAGCCAGGCCAAACATTGAGCTCCACGGGCCTTTCTACTACTCAGTCACTTTCTACTCCACCTCTCCAAGGTATGAAGGGAGGGAGTGCTGCTCCCTCTCTAAGGCCTAAGCCTTTGGGACTGCAGTTCCTCTCCTTGAATAACCTTTCCACCAAAATACCACACTAGCCTGAAGTGCACATACTCAGAGAGCTGTCCAGAGGTCAAGTCTGCTTGATCCTGCCAGTTAAAGATGCCTGGAGAGCAACTGCATAGAGAGGACATCTATCAAAGGTATATGTAGATGCCATCACTCACATGAAACCCTTTCTCAGCCTTCCAGTCTTTCAGCCAATGCTCTCTGTCTCAAGATTTTGGAAAACAAGTCCTTCCTCCTTCACTCTTAGACGTATTCATCTTGAAACCACCCGAAGCAGTGGCGAATCATTCAATGTGTTTCCTGCTCAGTACATCCTTAAACTAGCTCCTTTCCTAAGCACCTAGGCCCAGATCTCCACTTCAGAATTCAACAAGCTTACTCTCCCCTCTCCTCCTTCCTGTCTGGCAGCATTCAAGCTTCCCCTCATAGTCCCTCCTTGCCCCTCCACTGACTCTGTACTCAGTTCTGCTCCATTTCTTAAATAGCCCCATATTCTTTCACATTTATCTCACACTCCCAGAGTTCAACACATAGGCCTTCTTACTACCACATGCCTCAGACGTTTACACTTTCCAGAACTCATTTATATTTTGATTGCTCTTATCCCAGCTATATAGCATTACTCGTGTAATTTCGTATGATTCTGAAGCAGCTGTGATCACCGCCCCCCACCCCCACCTCCCCGGTATAAAGATACAACACCATGCTACTTAGCAAGAGTTGTACTCTGATTTACTGTTCTAAATTGTTGATTGATCCCTTCACTTTCATATGGAATTTTTCCTGCAACCAAGTTACACGGAAGAAAATGTCCTTGATGACATTAACAACCTAGTCTAACCAACAGAGTTTCACCAGAAAGAGACAACAATGAAATAGCCTAAGTAGACCTGTAATTATAAGTTAAGAGCATTAAAGCAATAAATAGCAGAAACCAATCCTGACTGAAGGGCTTATAGAAAGTGTTTTTACTCTGAGAAAATCCCAACATAGACTTTGCAATGAGAGTTTGCTGAAAAAGTTGTTATACTAAAGAAATTTAAATGTCTGATGGCTATAGCTCTCCTTCCAGGAATACCTGTCAAAATACCCATTTGTCAGTTTTAAGCTATCTGGAAATCTGTTTTCCCAAAAGAATTTCCCAAAGTAAAAACATTTCAAGTGCAAAAAGATGGAATCATCTTTCCCCAGAGACTAAAAGCTAGCTATTTTTTCATTGTTATTTTACAAATAAAGTTTTCTATGCAGTTTAAGGTCATTTAAAGAAATTTTAATTACTGCCTTAAAAATAGAATCACAGTATTATTCCATTAGAGCTGAGAACGAACCTAACTTAAAATCAAGGACTTATATAATATTAGAATTGGAAGGAGCCTTTGAGATATCTATTTTTTTAAAGACTGTTTTGGATTATACAATTATTTATTATATAATCCTGGGAAAGTGAAGATAATTGGTTTTATGAATTTTAAAAGCAGAGGTAAAACAAAAGTTTCCCACCAGGTTACACAAAGTTGACGGGTAGTATTTAATTAATATTTACCAAATATTAATTAAAGAACACTACTTTAAGAGTTGGGTTCTTGATACTTTAAGTCTCAGAATTATCAGAAGCCAGTTTTTTAAAGGGGGAGAAAAATAGGTTTTCAATATTAATATCAAGCAAATGGATTTAATCTCCTTCCATCACAGTAATGATTTGGCTATCTACATACATCCATACAGAAAATAACTTTTTTCCTAACCCTTATAGGTGGGTGGCTGACATTAAACAATAATGACAGTTGTCTCATGAAGTTATCTTACAGATGATAGCAGAGAAAATATAATGCAAATGAGGAAGATAGAAGAAGAAGGCTTGGCACTCTCTGCAGATTTTCTAGGTTTACACATTTTTTGATTCAGTAGAAAATAAAGGAAACACTACAGGAATCAAAAACACATTTATTAGACACATACTATTTTAACCCAACTATACTTATAACACTTCTAGATGAAATTAAAATCACTTGGGCATGTAAAAAATAAAATATAAATTAGGCACAACTATGGTTGTTCATAATTGCAGTGGCAAACAGTTCTCCATGAGATGTTTAAATTCCTTGTGAAGAAATATCCCCTATCTTTTTCCCTATGCCCCGCCCAAGGTAAACCAAACTCTTGTCACCCCATAAGATCTCACTTTATCTTCCGTTAACCAAATCTGCATGTACTAACTTCAAAGAAAAGGACAGGAGTTCTCTTTCCATAGAAAAATGTTGGCAAAATAAATTGATTGTGCTTATCAAAAAGAACACAAAATTAAAGATACAATTAGGAAAATGTTACAAGTCATTCTTACATCACTAATACAAAACAGAAATTCTACTGTGAATTTATTGACAGATTTTCTTATTAAATAATTGCCACAACTGATGTATACATAAAACAAGGAAGAAATAAATGAAAAATGAATTTTCGTGGAAACGTGTAAGAAAATTGTTCAGAATTCTAAGTAAAATAAGAAAACTAGCATCATGGTTATCAATTAACATTCAAATGTTTTAACAAATATGGCATAAGATACTGTTGTTGGCAAAAATTACAATAAAACAATTCCAAAGCAAATTTTAAGTATCATATCTAGAAAGCAAAACACACTTTAAGATATTAACATACAAAACACATTTATGATTTAAAACAGTTTCTATAAAATGATGAAAATATTCAAGATTCTGTTGAATTTCTCTCAAACAATGAACATCTCTAAATAGTAACCATACTTTCAACCCTTTGTCTAACGCTAGCATACACCAGAATCTTAGTACAGAGCAAAATAAATTGCACACAGTACAAAAATATCCTGAGTATTCTGCCCAAAGCCATGTTTCATTATTTTTCAGATTGTTTTGCAGTTATACTTGTTTTATTCTCAACAGCTGAAAACCCAAAATAATTCCAGTATCATAATTATTTGTAATTTTCATGTTTTAATTGGATTTTATTCTTTATAAAAACCTGAATTAATAATCACTTAAAAAATAATACCCTAACAGGCAACACTGAATCAATTTTTTACCCTCAAAATAAGTGTAAAATAAATTAGAAAAAAGCCTGGAAAAGAATGGATAGCATTATTCACACCTTTTAAAATATTCATAACTACCATAGAACTTACTAAAAACGATGTACTGCAGCAAGCCTTTTGAGACCTTTTCATGAGGATTTGGTTAAAGTATCAGAAAAATCTCATTGTCTTACTCATAGGTTGGTGTTCTGCACAAATCTTGAAAATTGTATTCTGATGACAGGAATGGATGGAAAAGAAAAGTGTGAAATCAAAATGCTCTCACCTTTACTCGCCTTTTATTTCAAGAGTTCAGTTTCTTCATGGAGTAAGCTATAAAACACTTTAAAACAATGGCTCACTTATTAAACCTGTGCGAAGTTTAAAGGGAATAATCATAGTCCACATTTAAAAGACTAAGAAGAACTTGAAAAACAGGCACGTTTGCCAGAGGTTTTATCCTAAATAACAGAGTACATTCCAATTGTCTCTCTCATTAAACTTTTCCAGAGTATTTCAATTTAGGCTCAGTAAAAACTGTGGGCAGTATTATAATTTTCCTTTTCTCAATTCAGATTGAGAATTGAGGTGCCATTGGTACAAAGCTCATGATGGAATATACAAGATAGAGACTCATTTACTTCATCATTTAACAAACATATATTAAGTTTCTAATGCACATAAAATCACACTCTAGGCCTTGTGGCCTGTCCATAAGGAAAAATCAGATATGGAGCCTATCTTGGAGAAGTGTAATACCTGGTGGCAGGTATAAAATAGTACATGGTAGAAAGAAGTACCAAAAGATCCTGAGAAAACATTTTCAGGAGAGGGAGGTAAAGATAATTCCATGATGGCATAAAATAAATTTGCCAAATGATAGATTAGATTTGTATATGCAGATAGGGTTGAAAGACTTTCCAAGTAAAGTAAGCGAGGAAGGAGAGAAATTAAAGGCGGAGAAATTGGAAAGACTAAAATATTCTGGGGGAAATGTATAGTACTTCACTTTGGCTAATCGACCATTTACAGAAAGAGAGTAGTGAGGCTAAAGTTAAAGTAGAAAGAAATAATCAGGTTATGGAGGCCTACACTGAATCTTCTGTGGCAGTTTTTTAAGTAACAGACTGACATGATCTGAGCTCGGCTTTAACAAAACGGAACTGGAAGTAGTAATTAAAATAAATTGAAGTAAGAGCAAGGCAACTGTAGAGACCATTTAGGAGGTAATTGTCTAAGAAAATAGTTATGTGGTCTGAAAATAGTGAACATGGGGCAGATAGAACAAAGGCAAGGATTAACTTTAATGTAAAACTAGCAGGATTTGGCAACAAATTGGATATGGCAGTTAAAGGAGAAGGGTCAAAGATGTGTTCTTCTAAGGGTCTAGAAATTTTCCCTAGAATTGAATTATTTCTGAAGCTAACTCACTGTAAAGATTATTTGTACTATTACTGAGAGCTAATTTCAAAATACAAACGGAAAGAACCCTATTTTGTATGATTTAATCATGAACTCAAATGAGATGTCATAAAGAAGTTATCCCAAAGTCCCTTCACTCTTCCTTACTTCTTTAAACCTTTGGGTATGAATTAGGTAAACATACCTGTCACATACAAGTCATTCAAGTGACAAAGAAAATACAAAACTCAAGTGTCATCGATCATAACTTTCTTTTTGAACTCCAGGCAATAAGCCACTGAATATAAGAAGAGTAAGCTTTGCCCAAACATCAAGTGAGGGTTGGAACAAGTACAGGGTTAGCACTCTGGAATGGGAAAGCTTTGCTCTCTAGAGAGTTGTGGATCCAAACCACTCCATACCAAGACAAGGGAACTTGATTTTTGGACACAAATCAACATGCAAGTCCTAGCCCAAGCAATCCACAGTAAACCTCTGTCACCAGAAAGAGCAAAACTATCCCATGAACCATGGCTGAGTGAACTTTTGTCCATCATGCTTTCTGCTTTCTTGTTTTAATTTCAGAATATTTTACCACCAGTCCCTAAGTTTAATTTCAGTCATATCACTTTAGTGGAGGATATGAAAAAGTAATCAATATATCAGCATGTTAAGACTTTGAAGAATAGTTTAAGATGATAAAAATAATACTGACGCAACACAAACCGAAGTGGTAGAAACACAATTTAATAACAAGCTAGCTGAAATGACATAAACCAACTTAATCACTTTATCATAGAGAAAAGCATATCTTCTTTTGGCAAGAGGAGTTGTTCTTTTACCCCTGAATCAGCAACAGAAGAGAGATGAAAACCCCTCTCACGGGGAAAACAAAGACTGTTTCAGCACATGGAAAAGGCTGGAGAGAATATTATTCAAGAGTTTTTGGCAACAATAAGAGTGGGATATGTTTCTCAGGTTCCCAGGTGGATTGTATGATTTTTGCTCCTATTATGAAAATAGAAAACTTTAGTCACTATAATTCAGCTCTACTGAGGGTTAAAAACATTTCTGAAAACTCATCTGAGAATATAACATTTTTTACAATGTTTGGAAAAATAATTTTAAGCATAAGACTTTTCTTCAACTCAGTCAACACTGTTACAGTGTTAGACCTAAACTTTGGCATTGAACAAAAATGTATTTTTAAAGTTACTACTCTTCAAAATTTTATATGTACTAGTATACATCTAGTGAGATATAAAAATAAATTAAAAATAGCTTCTTAGTATCAGAAATGATATATTAGATCACTCTTCAATCCATTTGTTATAGCCCGCAGCTTTTGCACATAAATGATTTTTCCACATAACAGAGTACCTCTTAAAAGAAAAAGGTTTTAATTATTTTGATTACTTTTATTTCCATTTTAATACAAATTTAAAATATACTATTGTAATGACATATATTTGTATAATATTTTATAAGATATTTCTTACTTAATCACTTAAACAATCTTATTAATGTCTTTATTTGCCAACCTTCCTACATAATGTAGAATATAACATAACCATTTCTCTTTTTATCCAGGTTTACTGAGATATAATATACAACATTATGTTAGTTTAAGGTGTACAATGTGATAATTTCATACATATATATATTGTGAAATGGTTACCACAATAACTTTAGTTAACAACTTCATGACCTCACATAATTACTTTTTTGTTTATATGGTCACAACATTTACTCTCTTAGCAAATTTTAATTATACAGGGGTGGGCAAAAGTAGGTTTACAGTTGTAAAATAAACAAATACAATAATTAATAAATAATAATACAACTGTATTTTCACATATTCACAACTATAAACCTACTTCCCATGTATAAGACATATTGTTAACTATAGTCACAATGTTGTACATTAGATCCCTACAATTTATTCATCTTATAACTGGAAGTTTGTACCACTTGACCAATATCTCCCATTTTCTCTACCCCCTCCCATCCCCAGACAACCACCATTCTACTGTTTCTATAAATGCATATATATCACATTTTCTTTACCCATTCATCTGTCAAGGAATACTTAGGTTATTTCCATGTCTTAACTATTGTGAATAATGCTATAGTGAACATGGGGATGCAAATATCTCTTTGAGAACCTAAATTTATATTAATTCTAGTATATTGAGTAGTGTGATTGCTGGATTGTATATTAGTTCTAGTTTTATTTTTTTGAGGAACCTCCATATTTTCCACAATGGCTATACCAATCAATACTCCCACCGACGGTATACAAGGATTGGCTCCCTTTTCTCCACATCCTCACCAACACTTATCTCTTGTCTTTTTTTATGATAGCCATTCTAACAAATGTTCTGTTCCACTGGTCTATGTGTTTGTTTTCATGCTTTTTGATTACTGTAGCTTTGTAACAGTTTGAAATCAGGAAATAGGATGCCTCTCGCTTATTCTTCTTTTTGAGGATTGCTTTGGCTTTTCTGGTCTTTGTGGTTCTATATGAATTTTACAATTGTTCTTACTATTTCTGTGAAAAATGCTGTTGGAATTTTAATAGAAATTGCACCGAATCTATAAATTGCTTTGGGTAGTAAGGGCATTTTAATAATATTAATTCTTCCAATCCATGAACACAGGATTCTTTTCACTTACTTAGTCTTCTTCAGTTTCCTTCATCAATGTCTTACAGTTCTCAGTGCACAGGTCTTCCTAAGTATCATATATTTGGGACAAATAAAGTCTAAGAAATCCATGCAATATTCAGGTACATTCAGAAATAAAGGGTTAGAGCTCAGGAGAACAACCGCATCAACTGGAAGTAAAGAATTCGTGAAATAATGTGAGTGCTCGAAGTCACCTTGGAAGATAATGAAACATAAAATGATTCGAAGGCTGAGAAAAGAATTGTGGAAAATTCAGAAACATCTCAACTTGTGAGTGTTCAGATTATGAACAGAACCATGAATTGAGGCCAAAAAAAGTACTGTCTCTCCCTGCTACCAACAGTGCTAGAACTTACTTGAGAAGAACACTTTGGACACTTTTTAGATACCTGTCCAACTCCAAGGAGCAGAGTTTCTGAATTAACATCAAGTGCAGGTGGATGTAAACCAGAGAAGGATAGCACCATGGAAGCCAAAGGAAGAGAACATTGTAAAAAAAAAAAAAAAAAAAAAAAAAGGTCATTACAAACATGTAGCCATTCAGCAAATAGACAATCTACAAAGCGCTAGAAACTCTAGGCAATAAAAATTTAACAGTGAACAAAACAACACAGTCCATGTCCTCTAAGAGCTGACAGGTGATAAAAATTATCAAGAGATAAAAATTATCTTCCTTTTGGTTTGGCTTTCGGAAGGTTACAGATGAGACATGAGCTCAGGCACTAGACTACAGTGGGTTGAATAATGTAGGACAGTTGAGGGAGAAGAAACAGGCCTAAGATTCTTGCCAAGAGTCTTAGTTTGGCTAACAAGACAGAAATAAGCAGCAGCAAGAGGACATTAAGAGAACAGTTTCCAGATATGTGTAATACCACACCAAGAGACACAGGAACCCCAAGACTTACTTACTATATAAACACTTTGACATAGACTGATACATGTAAGAAAGGGAATTACATTTTAGACTCCAAAATACATTTTATGAGACAAAAACCTAAATTATTAAAATTACATTCCAATGTTATTGGTTTTTTAATTATTAATGATTCTCTGAGTTCAATTTGGTTTAAGTCAAGTTGAAAATTAGAAGGGAATCATCAGGCCAAAGAACTTTGATCATCCGCAGAGAAAGAAGGAAAATGAATGAGATACCTTGATGCAGTTTAGAGTTAAAGATATGCATGTGCCCTGGTTAGTGTGGCTCAATTGGTTGCACATCGTCCCAAGCACCAAAAGGTCGCTGGTTCGATTTCAGTCAAGGCACATGCCCAAGAGCATGCAAGAAGCAGCCAATAGCCCTACCTGGTTTGGCTCAGTGGATGGAGTGTCAGCCTGCGGACTGAAGGGTCCCAGGTTTGATTCCGGTCAAGGGCATGTGCCTTGGTTGCGGGCACATCCCCGGTGGGGAGTGTGCAGAAGGCAGCTGATCGATGTGTCTCTCTCATCGATGTTTCTAACTCTCTGTCCCTCTCCCTTCCTCTCTGTAAAAAATCAATAAAATATATTTTTTTTAAAAAAGAAGCAGCCAATAGATGTTCTGCTCTCACATCGATGTTTCTCTCTCTCTCTCCCTTCCATCCTCTCTAAATATCAGTTAAACATATATTTTTTAAAAGATATACATGGGACTAATTACCTCTTAAAGGGAGATACCTAAAATATTTTAGAACTGGGTTTATGAGCCCCTTCAAGAAATGCTAGAGAGATAAGTGTTGGGGGTAAGGAGAGATATAATATGGTAGAGGTAAATAAGTACCCTACCTAAGTACAAGTCTTAATTATAAAAAAGAGTATGGTTTAAGTCTAGCTGACAGAAGTCTGTATCGGTTTAATTATTGCAGCCAATAATCTCAGTACAACATATTTCAACATATGAGTTACATATAAGAGAAGAAGTTCCTATCCATGTCTAGCTAGCATATATAGAGGTAAAATGGCAATTAAACATTAATGTATGACCAAAAAAAACTAAGTGATTCATACTGGTCTCTAAAATTCTCATTTTTGCAGTAACAACTTATATCATGTATAACAAAGGCTGAAATCTTATGTGACTTTAATAAATATAATCAACTACATGTATTCATAAATATTCATTTAATGAGAGAAAAACAGCCTCAGCTTATTTGGATAGTAGACATGCACAAACTAATTTACTGCACAAGAGGTGGTAGAAACGATTCCACCACTTCTTACCAATGCATTCACATACTACCTTTTTTTAAAAAAAGAAAAGAAAAAAGTCTTCAAAAATAACTTTCAGTATGCCATCATTTTTTAAAATCAGATCCTCTGGTAATGATTTATTTGAGACACATGTAAGAAGGAATAGCCAAAATGAGAAAAACTAAATTAAGTTTTGTTTTAGAACAAAAGTGCTTCTATGTTATGGATTTGGCAAAACTGCAGAAATGGATTTATATATCTACCCCTCCCTCCTCAACCCAACTCCTCAACTTGTATACAAGCCCTGTGTTGTTTAAGCTAATAGCATATAGCTATAACTCTCTGGTTAAGTAGACAGAGCTTGGAAAATTAGGTCACAAGGTTGTCACTGGGACTCCAAATCATCTGTCTGGCAAGTTTGCATGGCTCCCTCCTCCCTGTGATCCTATTATACACTGTCCGATAGGCAAGATAAGGGAGAGGTTCCAAGGGCTTTCTATAATAGCTACAAAAATATTTGGTCCAAATCACTAAGAATGTGGGACAACTCAGGAACTGTTATCCTTCTATAGTCAACATAGTTATCAATGATTTGATAAATATTAATTCAGAACCTTCTTTGTGCAGAGAAATAATTATTTTTTAGTTCAGTGCCAATCATGGTCCAAATCCATACAGGCTTATGATTTAAAAGCAATTCTTGGTTTTGTTTCCAAACAATTAAGCTCTTTGCAATGCAAATAAAGAAGTTTTTTGAAATAGATAGTTATGAATCTTTCATTCATAGTAGCTCACTACAAACACATGAGCCAAATACATTGTGGGGATCATTTCAACGGTGTGTAATCTGAGAGGTGTGTTAGAAAGTACTTGGTCCACTAAGGGAGGAGTCATTCACATTTTTCTTTCTTGTAAGTAAAGTACAGTGCAGTGTTGCTTCATATGGCAGTCTTAAAGTTATCCACATTCCAAATTCAAGATAAGAGATAGTTCCCCATCTCTACAGATTAACATTTTACGACCAGTCTGAGATCTCCAGTATGATCCTATGTTATAAATAATGGCTTCTTCATTCCTAAGTTTCCAGTCTGACCTGATCATAAATTGACCTTAATAGTTGAAAATCTTTCAAAAGGAGTCCTGGTAAACTAGAATATTTCCTGAAGCTGTTCCTAAATAACAAGTATTCCTTTGTGGAATTATTGTAAAATTATAGTTAATTTGGAAACAGGGCTATAAAAATCTACATCAGTACACGTAAAAAATTATAATACAAAATGTTAATATCTTCACTCTCTTAGAAGTTAAAGAGAAGGCAGGAGGGAGGAAATAAAGGAGAGGCCAGAAAGGTTATTCTTTATTTTACACATTTGTGATTGTTTACCTAGAATTTGATGCTTCTTTTACGTTTTTATGCTTCTTTTAATTTACGTTTCTGACATGGTACACTCAATAAGGATAGGAATCTTGTCTTTGTTAATTATAGTATTTCATTATTTAGTAATATGTCTAGCAGTTAATCGGCACTTATTTAATATTTCTTTATTTAGAGATCAATTTCACTAACTGAAAAAAATTATTTTCTATTAAATAAAGCTGTATATGTCCAGGACTGTTAGATCAAGAAATCAGATCGGGCTGAATAAAGCCGATGGGCCTGCTTTGGTTTAGCCCAATCTCTAATCTCACACAACTATCTCAGGTCACAAGAAGGATCACTGGAGAAGCTAAAATGGATCTATCAGCACCATAACAAACAAAACACGACTTCATATACAAAGGACAGTTCAATATATATTTTATTGTATTCATACGCATTTGTGTACCTCTTCTACAGTTTTCTTTTAAAGAAACTTTATCCATTCCAGCCATTGCTATGGTTGACAACAGTAGCAAAAATTTAGTAAGAGTATTAGAAAAGGGGGAATAGGAAGCTGAAATGATCACAGCTAGAAGCTTTAAAAAGTTATTTTTGGAGGAGAGACCAAGATGGCGGCATAGGTAAACACCGGAGATTGCTGCTGCAAACAACCACTTCAAAAATACAACTAAAAGATGGAACGGACATCACCCAGAACCACAGGAAGGCTGGCTGAGGAGAGACTCTTCAACTAGAAGGAAAGACAACAGCATACCGAGG
>NW_005358943.1:3386558-3395719 GCF_000412655.1 Myotis brandtii | reverse complement strand
AGTGGTGGGGGGGGGGGGGGGAAGAGGAACAAATGTAATCTGAACAATAAAGATTTAATTTAAAAAAAAGTTATTTTTGAGAAAAAGCACACTGCTGGCTGAATTAGTTTCTTTGGTCTTAAAAATGAAGCCATGTTCTCAAATCAACCCCTTGCAAAGTTCTACAGACTCCTGTCTTCCTTTGGAAGAGGAAAACTCAGCAGGCTCAGATCAGCTGCCTAATCTAAAATGCTTCCCCCAAATGCACATCTGCTCTCTCAAACGCTTAGCTAGACCAGCCTCCAATAAGAGCAAGCATTTGTTTCGCTTAATGTCTAAAATTCAACTAATGTCCACATTACCCTAATGAAATCAATGTTAGTTAGAAAGATCTGGCTGTTAAATCTTACAATGAGACTGTCCATATTTGGAACCCAAACCTTTTATTTTGTATCTAATTACTGAATAAATATTTAATATATACTCTATCGAATAATACATTACTCTTTTCAGTACTTATAATCAAAGTTCCTCATATGTAGCTCAGGAATGGCACAGCAGTGATTAAAATGGCTTCTAGATTTCCTGAGAAGTATTTGAGTTTCTCCTTTGGTTACCACCAAACTATTTCCATTATCTACCATTTACTACCACAACTTGTTTCCCCATCATTTTACCACTTCATCCATTAGTTTGGGATCTTTTAGTTTGATTATAAAAATGCCTTTGAAAACAATAAATAGAACACAAAATATAATTGGTAGCCACTGAGTTAAATTATGCAGTATTCTCACATCTTCTATTCTGTTGCACAGGGATAGCTCATGACTTCACACTTCAAATATTCTATTAACTACCAAGCAGAGAGAGAAAATGGAAATAACTATATGTAACAGATATAAGTGGAGGGGAGGAGGCCTTGGAGGTAAGATGAGACTTTTGTTCCTATTCAAAGACCCCTTAGAAGGTCATGAAGTACTCCACATACAATTATTTTTTTGTATCATATGACTTCACATGAGATATGTATAATTCAAATTCTAAAATTCCCTACATTGTTAAGGGGCTCCTACAACACAAAAGGTTAACAAAAAGTCAGTAGCATAAATTCTAATATAGAAATAAAACCATGGTGGATCTTTCTTAATTAGCACAAAAACTGAATGGTGTTAAGATATTCCAGTTAATCACTGCTAATGTATTTACTCCGGACAAATCAAGATTTTATTATCTTCATAATGAGACTTTACTACTTCCAAAATAATTTACTTACTACCCAAATAAAATGAAGGTGATGAGAGCTTCAATCATTCCTTTGTTTCACACCCTCTAGCAGCCTAAACTTAACCTCCACTGTCATAACCACCATGAATGTCTCTTTTATTCTGATTTCACTCCCCATGACTGAGGTCTCACAGGCAGTGAGAAAGGGAACAGTAAATGGAAAGATAGCAAAGTTATGAAAGATATATTTTCAACTCAAGTTGTCTGAGGACTGAAAAAAGCTGTCAGACACTGGGGCTAGCTAGAGGATGGGATAAGCAGGCAGGAGAAGCAGGTGGGAGAAGGAGTGTCAAGGGAAAATCCACATGATCATGTATTTGCTTCAAGATTTTTGTCAGTCTATTTTCTATATGAGACCATGGAAGAAGCAAGTCTTAAGATAGTGTGGGGAAATGAGAAATACAGCCAAGTACATGAATGTTGTAGTAAAAATGGTGATTAAACCTTTTGTTTCAATAATTTGGATAAAAAATATAGAAAAGTAAAATAATATGAAAAGAAAAGATGATATATCTTTTCTACAAAGATAGCAAATATATTATTATACATAAAACATAGAACTGATCATTCTTTATATCATTCTTTTTTTAATATATTGTTATTGATTTCAGAGAGGGAGACGGAGAGATAGAAACATCAATGATGAGAGAGAATCGTTGATTGGCTTCCTCCAGCATGCCCCCTACTGGGGATCAAGCCTGCAACCCAGGCATGTGCCCTTGACCAGAATCGAACCTGGGACCTTTCAGTCTGCAGACCGGCACTCTATCCACTGAGCCAAACCATCTAGGGCTATATCATTCTTTATATATTGTTTTTCAGGTTTGACTATCACTGATTGTTCATTTTAAAATAGAAGATGAGCCAGGCTGGTGTGGCTCAGGGGTTGAGCTTCCACCTATGAACCAGGAGGCCAAGGTTCGATTCCCATTCAGGGAACATGACCAGGTTGTGGGCTAGATCCCCAGTAGAGGCAACCAACCGATGTGTCACTCTCACACTGATCTCTCTCTCTTTCTCTCTCTCTCTCTCCCCAACTCCCTGCCCTCTCTCTCCCTCACTCTACTTGTCTCTCCCCTCTCCCTTCAACTTTCTCTGAAAAAGCAACAGAAAAAATATCCTCAGGCGAGGATTAACCATATTAATAATATTAATAATAATCCTATATAATAAAAGCCTAATATGCTAAGTGTCCAACTGTTTGTTCGACCATTTGACCAGTTGCTATGATGCACACTGACCATCAGGGGGCAGACGCTTCGATGGGTAGGTTAGCTTGCTGCTGGGGTGCGGCCAATTGGGACTAGGCAAGTGGGCCAGACATGCCCTCCCACAGTCCCTCCCCGGCCCCAATCATGCACTGGTGGGGTCCCTTGGCTTGGCCTGTGCCCTCTCGCAATCCAGAACCCCTCGGGGGATGTCGGAGAGCCAGTTGGTTTTGGCCCTATCCCTGCGGGGCCACCGGGGGAAGGGGGGGAGGCCCTGGCCGGCGGCCGGCGGCCACTAGGGACCCTACCAGTGCATGAATTTCATGCACTGGGCCTCTAGTAATAAATAAAACAGAAGGTGAAACTTTAAGCAAATCTGCAAATTAATGACCATTAAAATCTTTATAAGGTATTTTCCTCAATAATTAAAAACATCATCTTTAACATACATTCTTCAGGCATATATATTAACTCTAAACCAGTGATTCCCAAAGTGGGCGCTACCACCCCCTGGTGGGCGCTGCAGCGATCCAGGGGGGCGGTGATGGCCACAGGTGCATTTGTTTTAACTTTTTTTGTATTACCTTTCTATTCTGAGTTCAATAAATAGTTTCATAATTTCAAACTTCAATGTTTCTAATTTACACCTTTCTTTACTATATTTTACGAAAAAGGTAGAAACATTAATACATATATCTTTCTGTTTAATTGCTATTAAAATTTTTAAAAAATTAATTTCCAGGGGGCGCTGAGTAATATTTTTTCTGGAAAGGGGGCGGTAGGCCAAATAAGTTTGGGAACCACTGCTCTAAACCTTTACATGCATGAGTATCACGTGAATAATGCTACAAGATTTGGCCCAATGACTAGATTTTTATCACAGAACGAATTCTACGGCTTTTAAATTATTCAGAATCTAACAAGGCCCCACAAAAGAGTTAAATAAAAGAACTAACAAAAAAATTAATGTTGTCCGTAGACTAAAAAGATCCTGAGGTGTAAAAAACCTTTTAACACTAGTTGTAGTACACAGTACTAAAAATAAACACACTATACATCAGAAGTTCTGATAATGTAGGTAAACACACTAAAATCATAAGGCAAGTCAACCTTGAGATAGGGTTTCTAAATCAATATTTCTAAATTAAAGAGTAATATTTTAAAATCCCTTTATGCACTTAGTCATAAAACAGTTAAAGTTTTGAAAACACACTGGAAAGAGAAATTGGAAATTACAAACAAACTGAGCAAGCTATTATGGGGCAGGGTGGGGGGTATCTACATGTAATAGTGTTCCATTTTTCTTCCATTTATGAAAGTTAAATGTATCTTCCCTCTCTATAACAAGTGTATCTTTCTTCACATTTAATACCACCTTATTGTCTCTTCATGTCTAAAATTAAAACCATCTTATTGTCTACTAAAAACCATCTTCTTTCTCTTCAAGTCTAAAATTACTATTCAACTTCAAATGTAAAAACTGTTATAGAATATTAAATAAATTGTATTCAATGCATTCAGTGTCTTTTCAAATGTGACGAATTTCACACACACTTTTCTTTATAGAATTATTTTGCCACCTGTACTTTATTTTAAACATATTATTTTCTAGAGAAAAACAAACAATATCAGAAAACATTATAATTATTAGAATCAACAGAAACAAGTTAGTGTTTAATGATGACAAATATTTCAATAGAAAAAATCTATTGTTGCATTAAACCAATAAATACATCAGTAATGCATATGTATTTCTAGAATAAGAAATAATATTCGTACAGAGAGGTAATATTCTAATGTTGCTAATAAAATCTTCTAAATAAAATGAAATTTATATATTAATAGCCTCCAATAAAGGACTTTAAAAATATTTCCCTCTTTTTAAGTTTAATTTTTTTCCTTCTATTGATTTTCATCTTTTTTTTCTTCTCTTCTTATATTAAAAACAATTTTTCAACTATAGAACACTGACCTCTTATCAAGCACATTATTCATTCACTAACACATTATTTTAGCACATTCGTGACTATTAATTTCAGGTTGTGGTCTAAAACTGTTCATGGTTCTTAGAATTCTTAGATGGTTAGAATAGGACTAGATGATGCCTTTGTGGGATGTTACATTCTAATGTTGTATGATACTAAATATAACAATGGTTTGGGACAGGACCTCTGATTTCATCCAAAAGCACACAAGTCCTCTTCATGAATAAAATCACGTGACTATCACAGGACTAAAAAAGAACACAATAATTTATCTACTACATAAGGACTATAGTCAAACAGTCATAATATTCAGAGACTCATGCAGCTCTTAAAACAGGTTTGGTATCTTTATTCTCTCCTACTACAATGTAGTGAATACTCTATTGTATTGTTACTTATAAAAGTGAAAAATAACTGGTTATTCTGTTCTTTCTAATAACCCTGTAGACTCTGTATGTGAGAAAGTACAGAATTTCCCACCACTCCCATCATGTCCCTCCCCGCATTGTGCACACATCAAACATATTCATCTTTCTGCCTGGAATGCCCCAGAGTCCCAACTCCTACTCTCATTCCGGGTCTCAAAAATTCATCCTATAAAACTCAAATGTCACCTCCTACAGTAAAGACTTTTCTGACTGCCTCAGCCACAGTGAACCTCTTTTCATTAATGTGCTGGGATATACTTTTTTTCTTTCTTTTTTTCATTTAACCTACCCCTCAACAACTGTGTCAAAGTAGGTAGTATTATAGTTTCCACTTCTTAGATATGAAAACTAAGGCAGATAAGATCTCTCTGATTTCAAAATCCATTACTTGTTTGTTTGTTTAATATATACTCTGTTTAGTTCTATACTCTACTGAAATGCCTGCTTCCCTCCATTTTCTGGGTTCCCGGATGACAGAATGAAGAAACCCTGTCTTATTCATCTTTATAGTCTCAGTGTCTGGCACAGAACAGATGCTCACCAAATGTGGAAGGAAAGAAGGAAGGCAGGAAGACAGAAAGGAAGGAAGAAAGGAAGGGAAGGAGGGAGAGAGGGAGGGAGGGAGGGAAATATAGTAAGTTCAACCTCCTCTGTGAGGAAAAACTCATCCCCTTCTAACCATTCTAAACATATATGTGTTAAAAGTGATAGTAAATGCTAATTTCATTCAACAAACATTTTGTGAATATGTCTCATGTGATGTGCTATGCTTAAAGAAAACTGAGACTTAGTTCCTGCCCTTAAGAAACTTACAATTCAGTGGGGCAAAGGGAAAAACAACTACCCAATACTACCATTATTTGTTTTATTTCTCTTAATCCCCCACAATTTCCTCATTTCCTCTCTTTCAAGAAAATTTACTCTTTTTTGTTTTTTTCTAACCTGAATCTCCATCAACAGGGATTAAAATGAGATGTGTGTTTGAGGATTGGAATAAAAGTAGGTCCAAAACTATTTGAAGGAGAAAAATAAAAAGGTTTTATGCCCCATTTGAGGGGCAGGTGATTAAAGGTACTGGGATATCTAAATAGATATCTAGCAAGGCAGATAATTTAGAACTGTTCACCCTCCGCTTTCTAGGGATGATGCTGATGTTCTATACCTTTCATTGTTGTTGTCTTTTTATTGAATTTACTAGAGGCCTGGTGCACGGATTCGTGCACATTAAAAGGAAATTAAATAGAAGGTGGCCGGTGGGGCGAGACTGGGCAAGACAGGCCGGACACGCTCTGGAGCTAACCTCCCGGGGTCCCTCCCTGGCCTGCTGCACCTAGGCTGGCGCCAGGGCTCGAAGGGCATCTGCGGAGTGAGTGGGGGTCCCTCTCGCAGGTGGGGTCCCTTGGCCTGGCCTGCAGGGATCAGGCCAAAACTGGCAGTCCAACATCCCCCGAGGGGTTCCAGAGTACGAGAGAGCACTCTGCAAAGTTGCTGTCGCTCAGCAGCTCCTACGTTGAGCGTCTGGCCCCTGGTCAGTGCACATCATACCTATTGGCTGGTCAGCCGGGCGCTTAGGCTTTTATATATATAGATATAGATTGGGTGACACTAGTTAACAAAATTATACAGATTTCAGGTGCACAATTCCACAACACATCATCTGTACACTGCATTGTGTATTCCCCACCCCAAGTCAAGTCTCCATCCATCACCACTTATCCCCTTTATACCCTCTTCCTTCCCCTTATACCCTCTTCTGCCCCCTCCCCCTAGCAATCATCACACTACTGTCTGTGTCCATAATTTTTTTCTCTCTTTTTTTTTAAATCAAGGACATCCTGATACTATCCTGGTACTTTTATTCTATGAGACACAGCACAGCCAAGTAAAAAGAGCATGGGTTTTGGAGTCAGAAAGATCAGGGTTCCCATCTAGATTATGAGCCTATTTATTACCTGCAATATGGAAATAAGGAGACTTGCCTTAAAACACTCTTGTAAGAATTAAAAAAGATCAATATCATTTAACAGTTATAAAACTAGGTGCTAGTTTTACTATGTCAGATCTCTCTAGTTCAGTGGTTCTCAACCTGTGGGTCGCAACCCCTTTGGCGGTCGAACGACCCTTTCACAGGGGTCGCCTAACACCATCCTGCATATCAGATATTTACATTACGATTCATAACAGTAGCAACATTACAGTTATGAAGTAGCAACGAAAATAGTTTTATGGTTGGGTCACAACATGAGGAACTGTATTTAAAGGGCCAGAAGGTTGAGAACCACTGCTCTAGATGCTTCTTGAAGGCTGATTCTAACTATAGTATTATAATATAAATACTTCTTGTCCCAATACCAATAACACAAGGAGTTTATTAAAAGAAAGGTACTTGAAAAAAAGCCGTTCATTGCAAGAGTTGTGGCATAGGTAACATTAAAGACGATATTGCTAAGTATCAAGTTTCTAGATAATACATACATTATCTGTTTCCTCTCAGCATACACCCTGCAAATCCATTATTTCAGATCCTCTTCATAAAAAAAGAAAACTTCATTATTTCCTATGGTTAGGTCTAAAAGAACTGACAGATATTATTCATATTAACAATTCCATTTTCCACAAAGAAGAATCGCTGGGTTAGTGTGGAAGAAGAAAATAAATTACAGTTTGTCCTCAATATTCACAGGTTCTGCATACATGGATTCAACCAACAGATAATCAAAAATACTCAGGGGGGGGGAAAGGTTAAGGTTGTTGCTGACGTGTACTATGTAGTTAGACCTAGGATGGTTGCATCTATACTGAACAAGCCAGATTGAAAAAAGATACTTACAAAACACATATCTGACAGAGTGCTTGTATCAAAAAATTTATAAAGAATTCTTAAAACTCAACAATAAAAAAACAGACAACCCTATTAAAAAACAAGCAAAAGTTCAGAACAGACATTTCACCAAAAAAAAATATATACATATGGAAAACCGAGTATGAAAAGATGCTTAACATCAAATATCATTAAGGAATGGCAAATTAAAGCAGTAATAAAGTATTACTACATACCTATCAGAATGCATAATATAAAAAAAAACTGAAAATACCAAATGCTAACAAGGATGAAGAAGCAACAGGAACTCTATCAAACTGCAATAAGATATATAAATAAATCTTAATGCATATCACTAAGTGAAAGAAGCAAGTCTGGTAATTTCAATTATATGACATCTGGAAAGGCAAGACAATATAGACAGTAAAAAAAAAAAATTACTGCTTGCCAAGGATAAGGAAGTGATAGGTAAAGCACAGGAGATGTTTACTATGTTGAAATTATTCTGTATGATACTTTGATATTGTAATGATGGACACATGAAATTATGCATTTGTCAAAATCCATAAAAATTTACAGAACAAAGAATGAAACAATGTTTTCAAATTAAAAAATAATAATTTGGAAGGTCAGAAGATCCCAGGATGGAATGCAGATTGTGACAAAAGGATAGAACTGTATTATACTAGTACATTTCTGTAGCAACCTCACTAAAGGAGATAGGAGGAGAAGGAGCCTGTAAGACTAAAAGCAAAAGGAACTGCACTCTAATTGATAAAGTGTTTCCACTCTCTGTAAAGGGAGTACAGGCTAACAATTTCAATACTGCTGTACATATATAATGGAATTGAACAATTAAGTAAATGGATGGCAAATGGTGGGAGCCAGCTTTCTTCTCACTGTTGGAGTGAGTTTACAGATAAGCAAGGGGAGAAGGCCAGAGTGATATAGGTGGTAATGAATTAGGCAGAGAAGGGACATCCATATGAACTCATTATTAGCTTAATATGATACACATGGTTACACAGAGAAATATGTATAGATAAGTGTATGTACATGGGTTTGTATACACACATGTATTTCCTGCTGTGTCAAAATGAGAGGGCCTAGAAGAAATGACACACCAGTAGCCACAAGAACACCGAGCACCCACACCTTAGTTTCTAATACCATTTCCCAAGAAAATGAACCAGATTCTTTCTGGCTGAGTCTAGTACTGGGGCAGGAAACAGAAATATACACTATAAGCCTGGATCATCTTTTAATGTAGAAAGTAAGTGAATTTTAAAAAATGATGGAGACAACTGAAAGAGCTCCCAATGGTCAAAGCTGAAAAAATTTGAGCAAGAAAATAAAGTAGTAATAGATTATAACCCAAAGTGTAATTGTGATATATATGTTCTATACATACATATATATGTATATATATACATGTGCATGTATATATATTTATATA
>NW_005358943.1:3383092-3386128 GCF_000412655.1 Myotis brandtii | reverse complement strand
GAATTTCGTGCACCGGGCCTCTAATATATATATATTTATATATATATATCCATTAAGTCCAGATAAATATAAGTAAATAACTGAGTATATACATAAATGGGAGAAAGACACGCAGAAGAATTCCAAGTAATTTATACAGATACTCCACCCTTAAGGAAGAGATACGTAACTCTCCACTCCTTAAGTATGGGCTGTGCACAGTGATTTCCTTTTAAGAGTACTGCCTGAAAGAAACAACTTTTCAGTGCAGAAACCTAACAAACTCTATCTCAGTCATATGATCAAGATCAATATCAATAGTGATAAATCATGTTGATAGTATGTACCCTTTGTATAATGTAATCAAAAGAGCACTTTACATCTGTGATCTTCCTCCACAAAACCCAAAACCTCAGTCTGATCATCAGAGAAACATTAGGCTAATTCCAATGGGGGGTGGGCATTCTAAAAAATACCTGACCAATACCCCTCACAACTATGAAGGTCATCAAAAACAAGGAAAGACTAACAAACTGTCACAGCCAAGAGGAGCTTAAGGAGACTTGACTATTAAGTGTAATAGCCTATGATAGGATCCTAGAACAGAAAAAGGAGATTAGATAAAAACTAAGGAAATCTAAATAAAGTATAAACTTTAGTTAATAATAATGTAGCAACATTGATTCATTAACTGTAATAAATACCAATGTGAGATGTTAATAAGAGGGGAAACTGGGTAGAGGGATACATGAGAAATCACTAACTTTATAATTTTTTCTGTAAATATAAAACTGATCTAAAAAATAAAATATATTTTTAAAACTTAAGAATGCATCTAGAAAATATTGAAGATGTTGTAGTGAAACACTGAAGAACTTCACAACTTCCCTGCATATATTAAATTTAAAATGTTTACAACTATTCTGTTACAGGACTTTCTTTTTAAGAAAATATTTTTCAATCACTAACAGCTGCAAACAATTTCATGCAGTAATTCCCAGAAGGGGTGTATTATAGCTGAAGTACTTTAAGGAAAATTCCACTTTTTCCCTTTACAGACCATTGCAGATGTCTGAAAATTTGTAACCTATCAATCATCCACTTGTGTTGTTTTCTGATGATCTAAAATAACTACCAAATATGCTGGAGCCATACAACCCAGAAAAGCTAACCTAAATTTTATATAAATCAAATCAGTGCTAAAATATTCATCCAACAAAACTTCAAGCATCTAAAGAGAGACTTGAGAAAAACTATCATCTTTTATTCTGAATACTATATTTTCTTATATAAACCATGGTTCAAGTGAGCTAGCGCAAAATTATTAGAGGTAAATGTAGAAAACAGTAGAGGAAAAAGAAAAAGTAGACAAAACTAGGACTTAAAATGTATCAAATAAAAATACTGAAAGCAAAGAACAGAAAACTTATGTCATAGCATAGAAAGACTACTATCCAAAAAGTATCAGCATAGATAAAAACTTTAAAGCAAGAAAAGCTAAAGATTAAAGCAAAAGGAAATGTTGCTTTTATTTAGACATTAGATTCCTGATAGGGAACAAGAATAAGCCATTTTGGGGGGGAAAATCACCCTAAATACAATTTAATTTAAAGTATTCCCACACTAAAAAGCTGAAAATCACTATATAATCATATTGAATGACATTGGAGATGGAAGAAAAAAAAAGATTTCAAAGAGTATGTATCAAATATTATAAAAAGTGGTATCTCTCAGATTAGTGGAATTAAAAAGCAAGTTTTCTTTTTTTTCTGCTGTGAAATGAATGGCTTGTGGAATTTTAAAAAGTCTTACTCTATGAATTCTGCACTAAAGGCATTCTATAAAATGTCATTAGATTTGTGATATATCCTAACCTACCCTTTACATGGCATATTTATAAAGTGCATTATTTTTTCAAATTGTAAGTAAAAGTGTGAACCCATGACCCAAAATTTTCCAGACCAGCAACTTAAAAACTGTAGCAATATGTCCAGAAAACGACAACTCAAAGTGAAAATCTATACTAAGGTGAGAGAGGATGACACTGACTTTAATTTCAAAGACCACATGATCTAAATTACTAGCGCACACTTTGCAAAAACCCAAGTCGCTGTAGAAAGAAGAATGGTATCCTTTCCACGGAAATAAATTGCAAGCAATACACAACACAGTTGCTCTGTTGTTGATACATATATAAAGCAGTCTTCTGGAAATCCTTTCTCCTATCTCCCCGGAATAACAAAGCCAAAATCAAGCTATTCACATACCTCGAGAACCAAGTTTTATCTGAACTCTTAAGATATTCCTCTTATCATCTCAGGCAAGAACTGAAACCTTTCAAAAACAAACAAAAAAAAAGCCATAATGCATGTCATTGAAATATATTTTATAAAGGAGGATTCCGATTCCTAATGCTCTACCGCTCTCAACATCTATGCATTTCAAATCCTAATACCGCAGCGTCCTGCCCCCCCCCCCAGAGATTCCAGCAGTACTATGGGAAAAGAAGAATTTGAGAAACAATGCGAAGGAAGAGGACAATTGGTGCAAAGATTCTGCATACAGGTAGTCCTGGAAAGGAAAGGAAAGACAGTGAGCATATGAGGAGCCAGCAGGGTCTGCAGAGGTGGGGAAATCCACTCCCAAGGCATTAACTGACAGGCACCAGAAAGGCCATCTTCCCAAAAGTAAAATGATGAGTAAAGCGGAGCAAGCTTTAAAAAAAAGGGGGGGGGGGCAGCCAACAGGAATTAGAAGTGACAACTCCTCGAATATAAAGAGCTATATTCATTTGAGGAGACAGGCGCTGGCGAGACCTTGTCCCAGAATGTCAATCTGAAAAGACCCCCTCCCCGTTTGGAGGTGGGGAGAGTAGCTCTGCAAACCCCAAGTCTACGATGAACCCAGAGAAGAACAGTCGTTCTGTAGTCGCCCCGCCGCCCGGATAAGCGCAGGTGGATCTGCGGAAGCTCAGGTTACCAGGAAATATTGCAGGGACACAGTGAATCTTCCCCGCTCACCTTCCCGGAGCCCGGGAGCTGCGGGCGGCGCGGGGCA
>NW_005358943.1:3378951-3382487 GCF_000412655.1 Myotis brandtii | reverse complement strand
CGCTTAAAGGCAAATAGGCGGGTGGGACCCAGTGAGCGGGAGAGGGGCCCCAGGGAAGTTATCAAGGCTACGATCGAAGCCGGACCGAGATTGCCGGCCACAGACAGGTTTGCAGAAGTGACCTAGCTGGACTGACTAGCAGCTGGGAGACTCGGTAGAGGTTCGTCCCCCAGGCAAGGTTCTGGTTCACAACTCTAGTAGTCCACGACCTGTCAGCCTTCCTCTTCCCTCTGGAGCCCTCCAACCTATTTCCCCCCTCCTGTCGCTTTCCACTTTTTTGTCTCCTCAACTTTTGCTGTAAACTGATGGCATCTAAGGGCCTCCATTCGGTCCCTGGGACTTTCTACACTGCCTGCCCTTAGTTCCAGCCAGCAAGTCCAGACCCGCTTTTCACGCCTGACCTGGATCACATTTTTCGCTTCCCTCTTGCCAGGAGTTTGATGTGGTGTGCAGTGGAGGCTTCTTTCAGTTAGTGCCGCTAGTAGCATAATCAATCCTTTAACCTTGGCCTGCTCCCCGAGTAGCAAGTGGAGACACTAAAAGAGAAGACCCTTGCCTGTGAACACTGTATTTTCTTACTCTCAGACCTCTTTTGTCATAGCTACGCCCACAACCTGTTCTGACTTCTTTCAAGCTGACTTCCAGAAGTCAACCAGAGAGTATCAACTTGATGGCAATAGATTGCACCGGATTGCTTTGTGCAGCAAGGGAAAAGCAGTCTGGGGAAAGATTTTAGACCAAGGTGGAAATTAAAGGCATTGTGCTAAAAGTCGGAATAGATCTTAAATAAAGTCCCCTGTCTTAAGTAGGAATCCTCTCTCCAATATTCCCACCACAGCACCATACACTTGAATTTTTCCAGTGTTAGAAATCTCTATTATCCATTTATGTGTAATCATGATTACTTATTAAATACTAACCTATGCCAGGAACTAAGCACATTTATATATTTTGTCTAATCCTTAAAATGAGATAGGCCTTATTATACCTATTTAGCACATTAGGAAAATGAAGCATAAAAGTCATTCCTTTTACCAAAGCCAATGCTGATGACAGAATTAAAATCCAGGTCTGCTTAACTCTAAAGCCTATGTCATATGATTTGTGATCATCAAATCAACTTCCCTCACCTTACACAACTGGCACTGGTTCTGCCCTAGGAACTGCACAAAATTAATACCATTCTTTACAGACATTGCAAGCCTTGAACTATTGGAAGCAAACTATTAAGTAACTACTAGAAGATCTTCTAATACTTTCCTCTTCTTCAAAATCTCTGGTACTTTACACTATTCCTCAAATGGCCTGGTGAGCCCTCAAAACTGCACTCTTTTCCCTCTTTTAAATATACTTTGACTTTTTATTTTCCTTCTAAAATCGTGCACTCAGAAAAAAACACAATATTCAAACACAGTGTGCCAAGAACTGAGTCATAGATTGATCATAGTCCCTTTGATTAAGTATACTCTGCATGTAAGGCACCCCAAACCTATATTAGGTTTTTCTTTTAACAAACATATTACCTAGAGTAAAAAAATCCAAACCTATTATACACAGACTACAATTAAACCTTACATAGTCTATCTATATAAAAGGCTAATATGCTAAGTGTCTGTCCAGGTAATGATGTGACGTAGCAACACCTGGCTTCCTCTCCCTAGCGACTAGCCTCCTTGCAGTTTCTTCAGCCCAGGAACATGACTTGCTTTATAGCCAGGTGGAAACATTTTAAACTTTAACCAAATGTCTGTGAAGCCTTTTCCCCTGCCTCATCTCATTTAATCCTCACAGAAGTCCTGAAGTAGGTATATAGGAGACTCAGTGGAATCCTATTTTCATTAGCTAGAAAACGAAGATTTAGAAAGCTTAGGAACTTGACTCAACTGAAAAGAAGTAAGAAATGGTGGACCTTGAAAATGACTTCAGGTTTTCTCACTGCACAGAATATAGTCAAACACTGCTGCATTTAAATATTTACCCTTTGTCCTCCCTGTGTGATCTACAATAATAATCTGCTTCATGTTGACATTTACTGCTGTGTTGCTGACAATTACCTGAAAGAGAAATTGCAGTGCTTCACTGGGCTGGAAAAAGTTTAGCTAAATCAGAAAACAGGTCTAATTAAGCAAGTTTATTCTATATCTATAAAAGGCTAAGTTGACTCACCCATGTGCGATACATATAAAGCTCTTGCTGGCACCAATCACCCACATGTGTTTCCATCTGTCACTGTCGATCGTGCTTTTGGTTGACACTTCTATTATAGAGAAAGGGCGAATAGTGATATTAAAATATTTCTTCTAATTAAGTTCCTTTCAATGTGCATGAATTCGTGCACTGGGCAACTAGTACTTCTATAATTCTATAAGTTTAAACTTAATTTTTTTCTTTTATTCTTATTAAATTTTATCTTGTTTGTTTTAGGACATAATTTCAGATAAAGAAATGTTATATTAGTAATCACATTTAATTTATAACATCTGTAAATTTAAGGAACATGCCTTTTTTGTTTCTACCTAAGTCTAATAAACATTTTAAAAAACTGACATAAAATAGAATTAGATAAGATCCTTGCAGCCCACCACCAGAAATGATCTCCAAGAAAATAATCATTTATTAACCAACACTTTTTTAAGATCAAGCACTTTAGTTCATTTGCTTTCTTCTTTACTTCTCTAGTTGTAGGACTTCCATTCAGCCAGATTTCAGTGGTTCTGAATGATGTTTCTGTATTTTAGTTGTAATTTTAATGTGGTTGTGGGAGGTGGCAAGTACCAGACTTTACTAATACTGCTATCTTGGTTCTCCTGAAGCTACTTTATATGGAACATTTTCTTTTTTTTTTAATATATATTTTATTGATTTTTTACAGAGAGGAAGGGAGAGGGATAGTTAGAAACATCGATGAGAGAGAAACATCAATCAGCTGCCTCCTGCACACTCCCTACTGGGGATGTGCCCGCAACCAAGGTACATGCCCTTGACCGGAATCGAACCTGGGACCCTTGAGTCCGCAGGCCAACGCTCTATCCATTGAGCCAAACCGGTTAGGGCAACATTTTCTTAATAGCCAGAAAATTAGAATCTTCCTATCTAATAAAGATGGGATATGCAAATTGACCATCACGCCGTCACAAAGATGGCAGCGCCCATAGCCACAAGATGGCAGCGCCCAGTCCCCTCAGCCCCACCGGAGTCCCACAGTCCTTTCAGCCCAGCTGGGGAAGCACCGCAGGGGCACGGTGCAGCCGAACCCGCCCTCAGCCCCCCGATGGCCAGCCCAAGGCACAGGCAAGCCTCGGATGGCAGCTGCCCAGCCGCCTAGGGCTGGCCCGAGGTACAGGCAAGCCTCAGATATTGGCTTCCCAGCCGACGCCCAAGGCACCGGCAAGCCTCAGATGTCAGCTGCCCAGCCTCCTAGGGCCAGCACGAGGCATAGGCAAGCCTCAGATGGCGGCTGCCCAGCCACCCAAGGCCACCTGAGGCTCAGGTAACTAGGGCTGGCTGAGGCTTGTGCTGCCGGCAGTGGCAGCAGC
>NW_005358943.1:3373768-3378849 GCF_000412655.1 Myotis brandtii | reverse complement strand
CCCCCCCCTCCAGTGCATGAATTTTCATGCACCAGGCCTCTAGTATTGAAATAATTGGTGGTGGGTATGTGGATGTTTATTGTAGTTTCTGTAGGCTTGAAAGTGATCATAATTAAAAATCTTTTTTTAATATATTTTTATTTATTTCAGAAAGGAAGGGAGAGGGAAAGAGAGATAGAAACATCAATGATGAGAGAGAATCATTGATCAGCTGCCTCATGTACACCCCCTACTGGGGATCGAGCCCACAACCTGGGTGTGTGCCCTTGACTGGAATCAAACCCAGGACTCTTTAGTCTGCAGGCCGACACTCTATCCATTGAGCCAAACCGGCTAGGGGCAAAAGTCTTTTTTTTAAGTAATAGAAAAAAGTGTGTTGCTGGTGAAAGAATAGATCAGAAGAATGGAATCAAGGGCCCAGAAATACACCCCCATAAATATAGTAAACTGATCTTTAACAAAGGAGAAAAGGCAATACAATGGAGGGGAAAAAAGTCTCTTCAACAAATGGTGCTGGAACATCTGGACATCGAAATGTGAAAAAAAATGAATCTAAACACATACCTTACACTCTCTATAAAATGAACTCAAAATGGATCACAGACTTAAATATAAATACAATACTATAAAACTCCTAGAAGAGGAGGAGCCGGACAGCCAGCCCTCGTCAGAACCATTTTTCGCAACCAGTATGACAATGATGTCATTGAATATGTAATGGAAGCTGTCAAACAAGGTTATGCCACAGTTGGTCTGAAATCAAATAATAAAGAAAATCACCCAATTTAAAAATGGGCCAAAGACCCTACCAGGCTCTTCACCAAAGAAGATATGCAGGTGCCAAATAAGTATATGAAAAGATGTTCCACATTTTAGGTCATCAGTGAAATGCAAATTAAAGCAAGAATGAAAAACCACTACACATCTATTAAAATGGCCAAAATTCAGATCACTGACAACATTAAATGCTGGTGAGGATGCAGAGCAACAGGAATTCTCATATACTTCTAATGGGAAAGCAAAATGCTACAGCCAGTTTGGTAGACAGTTTGGCAGTTTCTTATAAAATGAAACATACTTTTCTCATACAAGTTAGCAATTGTTCTCCTAAAGGATTTGAATACTATGTTCACACTAAAACCTGTACATCAATGTTTATAACAACTTTATTCATAATTTCCAACCCAAGATGCCTTTCAGTAGATGAATGGATAAATAACTGTAGTACATATAGATAGTGGAATATTACTCAGGGCTAAAAAGAAATGAGCTAAAAACTCATGAAAAGACATGGAGGAATTTTCCATGCATGTTACTAAGTGAAGGAAGCCAATCTGAAAGGCTATATACTGTATGATTCCAACTCTATGACATTCTAAAACAGGCAAAACTATTAAGACAGTAAAAAGATCAGAGGTTCCTCAAAAGTCTGTGCCATCATCTTCCAGCCCCTTCCAGGTAGAAGGCAGGGCTGACCCTAAGGCTGGGAGAGAGGAGGGCACAGCAGAGCAGATGGGCTCCTGGACCCGAAGGGGGCTGCCTGGGCTGGGTTGCTAGTCTCTGAACAGGGAGGCTGGGTATTTTCCAATATGGGCAAGCCTTTGTCTGAAAGCACACACCCCCTCACCGTTTCTCTTCTCTCCACCCCGCTCCTGTCATTGGCATTAATCTGGGCACCAGCTAGTTCCAGGTATAGTGAGCAGTAATCTTTTAAATAAATCTTAAACCAGCTACGAGATGAAGAAGCTGATCTTAAACTCCTACATGTTAGCCAATCACCCTGGAAGGAAATCAGAGTAGTCTTAGGCCCTTAGCCCTCCAGTTCCTAAAAGAAGTATATGCAAATTCTCCCTGGACACAAATAACATCAAGTTAGTATCCCAGTATTCCCAAAAATTAACACAACCAAATAGGAATTCATAATGAAATACCATAAGATATGTAAGAATATTAATCAATATGAGTCAGAATTAATAAACAGAAAAAAGAAAAAATAGTACATATTTAGATTTCTGAGGCAAAAAAAACTATAATCTAGCTGTTTAAAGAAATAAAAAATAAAATCATAAAAAAGACTACCTAAATTGATTAGGCAGACATGAAAAAGAATCCACTAGAACTTTTGGAAAGGAAATATATATTTGTTGAAATTTAAAACTCAGTGGGTTAGACACAGTTGAAGAGAAAAACATGAACTGGAAAAGAAAATATCTAGAATGCAGAACAGAGAGAAAAATGGTAAAGATGAGAGAGAAGGAAAATAGAATGTGGAGATTTAACATATATTTAATTAGAATTCTAGAAAAAGAGTCTAGAAAAAATAGAGTAGAGGCAAGAAATGAAGAGAAAATATTGTATTTTATATGATAGCTAATAATGTTTCAAGATTAATATAACACATAGATCCACAAAAATGAAGCAGTGATATATACATGTACCAAGGAGAATGAAAAGAAAATCAAACCAAGATACCTTATAATGAAACTGCAAAACCTCAGAGGAAAAGGACATCTTAAAAGCATGACGAGACAAGAGAAATTTATCTACAAAGGAAAAAGCAAGTAGACCAAAGAATTTTCAACAGCAATAATGGCAGTCAGAAGACAGTGGAATATCTTCTAAATGCTGAAAGAAAGTAGCTGTCAACTTACAATTTTGTGTCTAGAGCAATTATTTTCCAGAACAAAAATGGAATTAAGACATCTTTCAATAAATAAAAACTTTCCTTTTTACCACCTTCACCAGATGAACATCTAAAGCATATTTTTGGATAAAAGAAGTAACCCAATAAGAAACCTGAGATTAAAAGAATAAATGGTAAGCAAATAAATTGATAAACATTGTGGCTAATCTAAAGAAACTTGGTCTGTATAAAATAATAATAATAATGCCAAATTTGGGATGATAAAAGCACAATTAAAATATTGGACAATTAGCCCTAACTGGTTTGGCTCAGTGGATAGAGTGTCGGCCTGAGGACTCAAGGGTCCCAGGTTCGATTCCGGTCAAGGGCATGTACCTTGGTTGTGGACGCAACCCCGGTGGGGAGTGTGCAGCGGGCAGCTGATCGATGTTTCTCTCTCATCGAAGTTTCTAACTCTCTATCCCTCTCCCTTCCTCTCTGTAAAAAATCAATAAAATATATTTAAAAAAAATATATTGGACAATTATATATAAATCAGGAGAGGGATGATCAATTAAACTATTGTGAGGTTCTTGTTTTGAGGAGGTTAAGATATTAATGTTAAATGTCCTTAAGAAACGTATTAATGATAAGATTTTAAGAGAAACTACCCATATATTTGCAATGTCTAAATGCCTCACATGTATTAAGTCATTTAAAATCTCATAATAATCTTCTAACAATCTCCATTTTATGAGAAAAACAAACACAAAAACATGAGCCATAAGTAATCTAACTAATATGTGATGAAATTGGGATTTAAACACAAACAACCTGGCTCCAGAGAACATGGCTTTGATGCTGTGTTCTACAGTATCTTCAAGATTCTGAAAGAGACACTGAACATAGACATTCCAAACCAGTAGAGGGAAAGGATGGCAATAAGAAATAAATAAACATAAGTCAATTTTCTCTACCCCAGGCAAAAAATAATATAAGAAGAAAGTATAGAAAAGGGGGATCAAGTAGAAGACAGAAAGTAAAGACTGAAGGGAAAAACATTCAAATATGTAAGTAATCATAACATAATGGACTAAACTATCCAGTTAAAAGACAGAGTCAAGCCTGGCTGGTATGGATCAATGGTTGAGCATTGGCTTATGAACCTGGAGGTCATGGTTCAATTCCAGGTTGAGGGCTTGATTGCCAGTGTGGGGTGTGCAGGAGGTAGCCCATTAATGACTCTCTCTCATCATTGATATTTCTATCACTCTCTCCGTTCCTGTCTGAAATCAATAAACATATATATTTTTTAAAAAGACAGAGTCAAAGTAGCTTTCAAAAATATTAGCTATTCTATTTACAAGTGTAAATACATGGGAAACATAAGATATGTAGGTATATAATAATCCAAGAAGATTGGTGTAATTATATTGATATCACACACCAGACTTTAAGATAAAAAAGGATTATTGGGATAGAGAGGGGCATCGCATAATGATAAAACCCACAAGGAGATATTGATAAGTCCACCATCATAGTGGGGATATTTCAACACCTTCTCACCTCTTAAAGTTATTGATAACTCCAGGTATCCTATCTAATAAAAGAGAAAGATGCAAATTGACCATGGCCCCGAACGCTTCCCATTGGCTAATCAGGGAGATATGCAAATTAACTGCCAACCAAGATGGCGGCCGGCAGCCAGGCACCTGAAGCGAACAGGAGGTTTGCTTGCTCCAGTGACGGAGGAAGCCCAGGTTCCCTGCCTGCTGCTGCCGGCCTCTGAGCTGCAACTCTAAGAAACATTGTTGCAAATATAGAAGGTAAACATTCCCCAGAAACCTGCTTTCAGCCAGCAGGGCTTCAGCCAGCAGGATCGCAACAGTGTTACAATTATAGAAGCCAAACAAACCAGATACCTGCTTTCAGCAGCGGAGGTCTCATAGCTGGAGCCGAGCATCAGAGCTAAAACCGGCTCTCAGCTCCAGTGACAGCCATAGAAGGTAAATAAATCCCAGAATAAAAAAAGAAAAAGAAAAAAAGGAGAAGGGGGAGCCTCAGTTGCCCGCCAGCCTGAAAACAGCCATCATCCCCTCACCCAGACTGGCCAGGCACCCCAGGGGGGACCCCCACCCTGAAGCAACAAGATGGCAGCTAATTTGCATAATGAAGGCAGGCGGCAGTGGGAAAGGCTGTCCGCGGTCTGGGACCCAGATCTGTGACTGGCGGGAGGGGGGCAGTGCTTGAGGCTGTCCGTGGTCCGGACCTGGATCCATGACCTGGCGGGCGACGGGGAGCGCTTGACGCTGTCCGTGGTCCCAGGACCCAGATCTGTGACCCTGTCGGGCGGGGGGCAGTGCTTGAGGCTGTCCATGGGACCAAGACACGGATGTGTGCCCCTGCTGGGCGGGGGCAGTGCTTGAGGCTGTCCACGGGACCAAGACACGGATCTGTG
>NW_005358943.1:3371323-3372383 GCF_000412655.1 Myotis brandtii | reverse complement strand
TGCTTTTCCGAATTAATGAGAGAAAACGTTGATTCTCCTGCTGCCCACGAAGGTGGAAAGTGAAGTGTGGAGACATGTGGGGAGTGAGCGAGGTTCCCTGTCTGGGGGTTCCAAATCTGCTGTTGGTTTCTTTCACCGCTGACTAGAGATATACAGGGTGTCCCCCCAAAATGTATACACACTTTGAATACCTACTAATTCCAATGGTTTTAAGCATAAGAAAGAAACAACAATGGAGCTGTTATCTGTTAAAAGTGTGGGCACAAACAGGTAGTTGGACATTCCCTGAGGGGTCTCAGATTGGAGAGGGTGAAGGCCAGACTGAGGGGCCCCTTTCCTCCCCCCCTACCCCAGTGCACTAATTTCGTGCACCAGGCTACTAGTATAGATATAAAACATTTAGAAGTTAACAACATTGGCATACAACAATTAGAGCATACACATTCTCATCAAACCCATAAGAAATATTTACATAAATTACCCTGCATACCTTAATATACTTCAAAGAATTTGTATTACCTAGACTAGGGGTTGAAAACTTTTTTTCTGTAAAGAGCCAGATGGTCAACACATTAGATTTACAAGACAATAGTCTCTGTTGCAACTACTGGACTTTGCCACTATTCTGTGAAAGCTGCCATGGATGATATGCTTATGCAATTTAACAATCTTTTCCTCCTGCAGGAGCTAAGATAGTAATTACACAAAAAGCTGAGGCCATATTCCAAAACAACTTTATTTAGGCTCACTGAATTTGAATTTTATACAATTTTTCCACGCCTCAAAATATTATTCATCTTTTGTGTTTTTTAACCACTGACTATATGCCAACCATTTTTAGTTCACCAGCCATAGAAACACATGTGGCAGGTTGGTTTTGCAGACCCCTGATATAAATCACAATCTCCCTGCCTACAAAGTCATACATTTAAAAACCAATAGCAGACTAACTTTTTTTTGTTTGTTTATTAAATTAAATCTTTATTGTTCAGATTATTACAGTTGTTCCTCTTTTTTCCCCCCATGGCTCCCCTCCACCCGGTTCCCACCCCACCCTCTG
>NW_005358943.1:3369007-3369857 GCF_000412655.1 Myotis brandtii | reverse complement strand
TCTCAGTGTGCTTTTCTCTTTCCTTCTAGTTGTAGAATTTCCACTCAGCCAGTCTTCCTGTGGTTCTGGATGATGTCTGTTTTGTCTTTTAGTTGTATTTTTGAAGTGGTTGTGCGAGGCAGCAATTTCTGGTGTTTACCTATGCCGCCATCTTGGTTTCTCTCCCGCAGACTAACTTTTAAAGATTTCAATTTAACTTGAATTTTAAATAACAGCACATTTTAATTTCTAAAAAATTAACTTAAATAAGTGGGATTTTAAAATAGACTACCAATTGCTTTGGCCTGTGTTTCTAAGTGGTTAGAGACTCAGCCCTTACACAGAAGGATTGCGGGTTTGATTCCCAGTCAAAGGCACATACCTGGGTTGCAGGTTCAATCCCAGGACCTGGTTGGGCCTTATTCAGGAGGCAACCAATCAATGTGTCTCACATCAATGTTTCTCTCTCCTTGTCTCGCTCTCCCTCCCTCCCTCCTTTCCATTCTTTCTGAAAAGCAATGGAAAAAATATACTCAGGGGGGAGAACCAAGATGGCGGCGTAGGGAGTGGACCTGTGCGTGCTGCTCTCTCACAGCATCAATGAAACTACCAACTATGAGGCAAAAAACCACCACTCAGAACCATGGGGAAGTTGGCCCAGTGGGAGATCTACAACTGGAAGAAAAGAAAGAAGCGCAGTGAGACTGAGAGGGAGCTACGGAAGCGCCAAAAACAGAGGTACGCAGTCACACGCCAGGCGGGCTGCAAATGGATTCGCAGTTTTTTTTCAATCGGAAGAGGTTACGAACCCTCGAATCCTCTGGGCTTGCTCGGGGCGGGTCTCTGAGGCCCCAGATCCCACGGGGAGAGG
>NW_005358943.1:3368340-3368742 GCF_000412655.1 Myotis brandtii | reverse complement strand
CAGGGAATCAACAGGGTGGAGCAAACAGCTATGGCTGATCCTCAGTCCTACCCTAAGAGGCCCCGCGTCTCAGTGTCCTGGTAATCGCTGCAAGCACCTCTGAGAGAAAGCCGCCCGAGAGTTCCGACCAATGCCAGACAGTTCAGTTTCTCCCCGTATGAGTCTGGGTCCCCAGAGACTCACCCGGAACTTGAGTTCAGAGCAGTCGGGAGCTTGTGACTCCCTCCCGATTGAAAGAGACACAGGCGTCCTCCATTGCCAGCCCTTTCCTCGTGTGTGCCTCTGTACCTCCGCACTTTACTTCCGCACCTCCTCTGAGTCTCAGTGTGCTTTTCTCTTTCCTTCTAGTTGTAGAATTTCCACTCAGCCAGTCTTCCTGTGGTTCTGGATGATGTCTGTTTT
>NW_005358943.1:3330693-3366488 GCF_000412655.1 Myotis brandtii | reverse complement strand
GCAGGAGTGCTGGATGTTCAGCCACCAGGAACGCCTAGAGATTTTGTCTGGTGGGGAGCCGCCCGGCAGGGGACAGAGGGCCAAACTTTGTGTTTCCCCGGTGAGGCTGGGACGGCCCCGGTGAGATTCGGACGGCCCTAGTGAGGTCAGGATGGCCCCGGTGAGGTTGAAACAGCCCCAGTGAGGTCGGGATGCCCCCGGAAAGATCGAGACGGCCCTGGTGAGGTCGAGACTGCCCTGGTGAGGTTGGGACGGCCCTGGTGAGGTCAGGACAACCCCAGTGAGGTTGAAACGGCCCCGGTGAGGTCGGGACGGCCCCGGTGAGGTTGGGATGGCCCCGGTGAGGCTGAGACGGCCCCGGTGAGGTTGGGACTGCTCCAGTGAGGTTGGGACAGATAATGGGGACCAGTATAGACTGATGAACAGGGGTAGATGCAGAGGCAGACCAACATTGAACAGACTGTCAAACTACAGTGGGAAGCCTGGGGAAGGTTTGGGGGGGGATTAAGAGATCAACCGAAGGACTTATATGCATGCATATAAGATTAACGAATGGACACAAGACACCAGGGGGGTAGGGGCCGGGGTATGTCAAGGGGAGGGAAAAAAGGAGACATATGTAATACTCTTTTTAATACTTTAAGAAATAAAAATTATAAAAGAAAAAATATACTCAGGTAAGGGTTAGCAACAACAACAAAAATATAGACTACCAAATAACTCATGGATCAAAGAAAAATTCATAATGAAAAATTTAAAATACTACTTAGAACTGAAAGATAAATACATTTTTGTATGCTCAGATAATAAAATATTTTGTAGCCATGGAACATGAGGAAAAAACAGCTACGTAAATTACTCCTAGAAACTTCAAGTTGAGTCAAGGTCCCAGAAGATTATGTACAATAAGTCACCCTTTTTACAAAGCTCAGAAACAAGCAAAACTAAATAATATGTTATTTAGGAATACATATTTGCTAAAATCTAGAGTGTAAACAAAGCAATGTTTATCATAAAACTCAGGATAGTGATTACCTCTGAGGAGTAGGAAACAAATGGAATGGGAGGCTGTCAAACAAATTGCAATGGTATTTCTTGTAGGGTGGGTCATGGGTGTTCATCTTAGCTACTATTCTTGAACTTGCAGGAGCAAAAGAATGTTGAATTGCAGTCATCATGGAGTTAGCCATAGATAAGGAAAGGCTGAAAGAGATAAGACAGAATAGCAATCATTGCTTTAATTTTTGGTAAAGGTGATCCCGTCATATTCTCGTGTTTACCTGAACACAGGTGATTGGAATGCCAAATTGCCTACCATCGCTGAGCTTGTAGCTCTGTAGATAAAACATCCTTCTTTTGTTTATTTTCTCCTTAGTTTCCTAGGAGATGTATTCGTAAACATATTGCTATGAGAGATGTCTTGGATTTTGCTGCCAATGGTTTCTTCTATGGTTTTCTGAGTTACGTTTAAGTCCTTTATCCATTTTGAGTTTATTCTTGTGTATGGTATAAGCTGGTAGTCTGGTTTCATTCTTTTGCATGTATCTGTCCAATTTTCCCAACACCATTTATTGAAGAGACTGTCTTGACTCCACTGTATGCTCTTGCCTCCCTTGTCAAATATTAATTGAGCATAATGGCTTGGGTTAATTTCTGGGTCCTCTTTCTGTTCCATTGATCTATATGGCTGTTCTTGTGCCAATACCAGGCTGTTTTGTGTACAGCAGCTTTGTAGTATAACTTGATATCTGGTATTGTAATCCCTCCAACTTTGTTCTTTGTCAAGATTTGCTGTAGCTATTTGGGATCATTTTTTATTCCATATAAATTTTTGGAATATTTGGTCTAGGTCTGTGAAATATGTCATTGATATTTTAATTTTAAAAAAATTAAAAATGGACCTCCCATTTGACCCAGTTATCCCACTTTTAGGAACATATCCTAAGAAATCAGAAACATTCATCAGAAAGAATATATGCATCCCTATGTTCATAGCAGCACAATTTACAATAGCTAAAATTTGGAAACAGCCTAAGTGGATCAGCAGATGAGGTGGATTAAGAAACTGTGGTTCATCTACATAATGGAATACTATGCTGCTGTAAAAAATAAAGAACTCTTACCATTTGCAATGGCATGGATGGACTTGGAGAGCATTATACTAAGTGAAATAAGCCAGTCGGAGAAAGATAAATATCACATGTTCTTAGTCATATGTGGAATATAACAAACAACATAAACTGATGAACAAAAATAGACCCAGGGACATAGAAACATCAAACAGACTGTCAAACCTCAGAGGGAAGACAGGGGAGGGTATGTGTCGGGGGAAGAGATCAACAAATGAACTCATATGCATATGAATAACCCATGGACACAGACAATAGGGTGGTGAAGGCCTAGGGTGGGAGGTGTTGGTGGGATGGGAGAGGTCAATGGGAGTAAAAGGGGACATATGTAATCCTTTCAACAATAAAGATTAAGAAAAAAAAAAACAGGTCCCTCTGAGCAGGACCACAGATACTCTGTTCCTACTTTTATGTGTGAAAGTTTATTTTTACAAGGTTTATTTTCCCCAGAAAATCTAATGCTTTTGTATAATTGAGGGAAAGTTGATTTTCAAATCGGAGTTATTGATCCATTTACTAGTAACACCTGAATATTCTTTAAAATACAAAAGAGACATTTATATGTTTTATCTTTTTGAGATAACTATACTGCTCATTCCACAGAACTGAAAATTTGGCATTTAAAAACAGCACTTGTCTCACTATTTGCAGATTTTTCTAATCAAATCTAGGCTTTTTATTTTTCTACTTGTGTCTAAGCAAGAAAGCAGATGAGACTTAAAAGAGAAAAAGAAAATAACCATGGGAAAAAGTAAACCTCCAAAAAATCGTCAATTTTAAATTTTAGTATAGCTGTAAAATGAAATTCTAACTCATTGAAAAGAATGAGGTGATGATATTAACCACTGATTTGAATGGACATCACAAAAGCTGTACGTGGAGAGGAAAAGGTGAGTTGCAAATGATGTAGTATGACGTACTTACGTAATAACAGCTAAACAAATATAAGCTAAATTTTTAACAATATTTTTAAGAGGAGGGGCAATTATTTTCACTATTCAGTTATTATAGTTCTATATTCTTTGAATTTTTAACTGTGGACCTGTATTATTTTGTAGCAGAGGAAATTAAATAGTAATATTTTATTATCAACTGTGAAATTTGTGTGTTTCTAAATTCTTTACTCCTGCTAGAACTCAGCTAGATTTTAAAAAATGTTCATCTTTATGTCTACAGTTGCTTTTTTTGTGTCTTTAGATTTACTGAGCTAGAATAACCCTCCGCCTATTTAACAATTCTCTTGGGGGATACTCATTGGCATTGCAAACACAGACTTTGTTTTCTTAAGTTGGCATCCAAATTTTTTTATTCACTGACAGCAGAATCCTCAGAGGAAACAAAATAAAGCAAAACAAAAAACTTCTATTACAAAATTGGCAGGCTTTAAGAAACAAATTCACATATCTGAATAATTTTCTCACTCAAATATCCCTAGTGCTCAAGAAAACTCCAACAATCTTAAAGATAATTTCCCTGATAACAATGCATAATTCTAAGTCATGGCAAGACAAGAGCAAAAATATGCCCTAGATTTCAAGTCTAATTTCATCCTGAAGTACAAACACACACATGTGCGCACACACACACACACACACACTCACACAGAAAATCTCTAAAGTGTACCATAAATGCTTGTTCACTTTCCAAATAACACTACAACTCTCCTTTCCTTTAATGAGCACTTTTTAAAAATGCAAAGCTTGCAAAGCATTTTCCACACTTTCTTATCTTATTAAGCATAGCATTTCTTAGCAACTATGATTATCGCTAGGTGCATTCATGACTGTACTACACAGGTGCACAACCCTTTATCCCAAACCCATGCAACCAGATGTTAGGGTTTTGTGAAGAAATGTGGTGCTTGTACCATATATTCATAACACCCTCAGCACAATCTTTAATTAACACATCATTTCTGCACTAAAACATATTTACACAAATTAGACTGCAGTTCGTAAGTAGCCTTGTATCAGTTCAGATTTGCTGTGATACAAGACAAACTCAGGTCAGGCTTTGTCACCGAATGCAATTTGAAAAGCAAGAACTTTTTTGAAAACTCTGAGTTCTTTCACATGACATTGCAGATAAAGCTTTATGCACCTGTATGGTAGAGCCGGAGGGGTAACTGCCTTGTTTGCTCTGGCTTTGGGGCCCTACATGGCTCCCATTTTGAATACTCCCTGTCTGCTTTCGTCTGCTTCTGCAAGCCTTTCTGCCTCCTCCATGCAGCCAGGCTCCTTCCACCCATTGTGTTACTGTGACTTCCTCCACCACCTTCCTGCCCTTATAATGTATTACTTTTACTCTGCTGGGACTTAAAAAGTAGATAACCAAATTATTGTAATCATGTATGAAATTAGAGTAAGCAGGTTTTACATAAGGGACCTAAAAGCTATTTTATGACAAGATATGTAAATTTTGCTCACATCCTTTATAGCATCTATTGCAACAAGTAGAGACCTTTTTAGTTCGGGAATGACTATCACCTGTGTTCACAATTTTTCGATTGTTATCCTTTAAAAGGGGAATTTCAGAGCGAGGGTAGGGAGAGGGGTGGGTGTGGGTGGGGAGAGATTAACCGATTTACCAGGGAATTTATATACAGGTATGCATAGCCCATGGACACAGACATAATGTGGTGAAGGCTTGGGAAGGGCGGGTTCGGGGTGGATAGGTCAATGGGAAAAAAACACACCAAAACGGACATCTGTAATACTTTCAACAATACAGACACATTTAAAAAAACACAACTTCAACTTCTTGAGGGTCCAGCCGATTGGGACTGGTCTAGACGACCCAGATCAGCCCCGATCGCTGGCCAGGCTGAGGGACCCCACCCGTGCACAAATTCATGTACTGGGCCTCTAGTTCTAATATAAGCATATATTACTTTTTTGGTCAGATGAAAATAAGCTAATGTCTAAACTTTCGTTACTCTTGCACAAAAAATAGGTTATGACAATAAATGTTAAAGTATTGATAAAACCTTAAAGTACAATCTCAGGATGACATTACTAAATAATCCCAGTCAGTTGTCGCTTTTTTTTTTCCTCTGCTCAATTTGCATGTCCTCTCATATTCTGCCCCCACCGTATGCATTTATTTTCATTTATTAGTGCTCCTGGTGGGAGCCTTCCCACAGCTCCAATATGTAGAGCCTGTTGGTGGCATTTCCCACACAGGCCTTACTTACCTCTGCAACACGTAGGAAATCCAGGGAAGGGTGGCATTTCCCACACAGGCCTTACTTACCTCTGCAACACATAGGAAATCCAGGGAAGAGTGGAGGGTCACAGTTGGAAATCAGCACAGAAATGCTGTGAATCAAGGTTCCAGGTGGGAAGTGGCCAAAGCTGGTAAAGGAGTAATAACAGGTGCTAAGAGAGAAAGGTGATGAAAGGAGATTATTGACAGTGGTGGGAGCCCAGACACCCAATCTGGTGACTCAAGCATAAGAAAGCATCTCTGACTCATCCATTCAGCTGAGGTCCAAGTACCTGCCATGCCCAGGGATACGCCCTGGGGATACAAGAAGGAGTACAAAATGCTCCCCATCCTTGAGGACTTGCAGTGTTAGTAATTAGGCAGAAAGACATAGTGACAACCATATGGCGTGTTGTGACAGCACAAGGTAATACCAGGCACTATCTGAGCACAGGGAAATGAATGCCCAACTCTGCTGTGCAAAAGCAGGCTGGCATCATGGAGATGTGCCCTACTGCCTTTCACTGACTGCCTTCCACCTTCCTTGCTGTTCCTGGAGCACGCTGACACGCTTCCAGCACAGCGCCTTAGCACTTGCTGTTCCCTTCCCCTGGAATGCTCTGCTTCCAGATACTACACGGCTCACTCTCGCACTTCATTCAGGTCTCAGCTCAAATGATACATCAGAAAATAATTATCTGGCGGGTCCCTGTGGTCCCTGTTTAAAACTGCACTCCCCTCCCCCAACACACACACAAACTCCTCTCTCTCTCTCTCTCTCTCTCTCTCTTTCCTTTTTTTTCACAGCACTAATCTCACAATATGAAATCATCTTGTTCAGTTATTTGGTGTCTGTTTCCCTCATTTAAATTTTGTGAGAGCGGAATTTGTCAGTCGTATTCATCGCTATATCCCCAGGGCTAGACAGAGTGAAATGTATGAATGAAGAGAAATTTGAGCTGAGTTATGAAGACCATATAGCAGTTTGTCAAGGGAATAAGGAGGGGGGTGGGGCAGACACAGGCACAAAAATAATACCTTTGAAAAAATGTATAGGAAAATACAATGCTTGGCACACAGTGGGTTTTCATGAAATGTTATTAAGTAAATAAGTGAGCGAGTGTGTGAGTGAGTGTTAGTGAATGCATGATTGAATTGATAGCCAGGTTTGTGTTTTAGAAAATGTGTGAGTGTAGATTGGTGGAACAGAAAATAGGAAGTGAATACAGCTTAGAAGTCTAGTCTTCTACAAATAGAAAAATAACGAAGACCTGAACTAAGCAAGTGGGAATAAAGAGAGGCCACATTTGAGAAACAAGTAGAATTGTCATATGATTGAATGTGGAAGGAGATTCTGCTATGGGTAGATGGATGGCTGGTTATGCCACTGACCATACGGTAAAACCAAGTCTAGTGAGTGGAGAGCATTGGGGGGATAATTCTTTTGCGTTAGACATCTTGGGGTTGAAGGATTTTGTAACAGGTGAAGACAACTAATGTGTAGTTGAAAGTGTAGACCTAAAAGTAAAGTCAAGACATAAGACAGGTTTGAAATAGCATGGATGCCTTTATCTTCAGGAAAATATATTCAAATAAGAACAAAATTTAATAATAATGCAAGAAGTCAAGATGCAGGGAGAGAGAAAAGGATACCCCATAGAAAACTGAAAAGCATCTAATAGAGGGATAAGAGGAAAACTAGGAGTATGAGTCCCGTGAGAACAAGCGTGTGCTAGCTTGCTCACCAGTACAGCCCCAGTGTCCTGGCAGAGTAGAGACTCGAATACTTGTAAATTGATATCGGGAAACAGAGAAATAAGGAGCTATGGAAGGAAACATGGAAGGAGAAAATTGGTTAACAATACTGCAAAGGTATCAAGAAAGATAATGATCGATGTGGGGTGGGGGGATGAGAAGAGATAGACCAAAGAACTTATATACTTACTAGTGGCCCAGTGCACCAATTTGTGCACATTGAAAGGAAATTAGTTAGAAGAACCACAGCTCAGCAGTAAACCAGATTCGGGACCGACAGTGCCCCAGCAACAACATAACCCACGGCCAGTGGAATCGCATGGCCCCGTGAGGAATCGGGCTCCCTCCTCTCTGGTTCCAGGGTACATCACCCGAGAACTGCTGCTGCCAAGTCAACGTAGCTAAGCAGCTCCTATGTTGAGCGTCTGCCCCCCTGGTGGTCAGTGCGCATCATATGTACCACCAGTCGGATGGTCAGACAGTCGAACAGTCACTTAGCCTTTTATATATAGACTAGAAGCCCGATGCATGAAAATTCATGCACTGGAGGGGAGGTCCCTCAGCCTGGCCTGTCCCCTCTCACAGTCTGGGAGCCCTCAGGGGCAGGAGGTAACCCGGCGATCAGGGGAAGGCGACGCCCCCATCACACCTCTGCTGCTGCCACTGCCGGCAGCGCAAGCCTTGGCTGTCCCAGGTTACCTGAGCCTCGAGTGGCCCTGGGTGGCTGAGCAGCCGCCATCTGAGGCTTGCCTGTGCCTCGGGCCAGCCCTGGGTGGCTTGGGGGCTGAGGGGACTAGGGGACTCCAAAGGCAGGTATGTATAGCAGCCAGGCCTGCCTGGGGGCGGGCCCGGCCTTGCCTCACGCCTGCTGCCCCAATGGGGCCACCATCTTGTGGCTGTGGGGACCGCCATCTTTGAGAGCATGGCGGTCAATTAGCATATTCCCTCCTTATTGGCTATTGGCGCTGCCATCTTTGCGATGGTGTGAGGGTCAGTTAGCATATTCCCTCTTTATTAGATAGGATATGCATAGCCCATGGACACAGGCAATAGGGTAGTAAAGACCTGGAGGGTGGGTAGGGGCTGGGGGGGGAGGGGGGAATGGGAAATATCTTTTTTGGGGGGGGGGGGGGGGGGGGGGGGGGGGGGGGGGAATGGGAAATATCTGTAATACTATCAACAATAAAAATATATTTTACAAAATAATAATTTAAAAAAAGAAATATAATGATAGCTAAGAACTCAACTTTATATTATTAAAGGATTATAACATGCCAGAGACCATTTTAAGCAGTTTACATGGCTTAACTCATTCAGTTTTCACAACAACCTTGTGAAGTAGGCATTATTATTATTATTTCTACCTTATGGATGAGGAAATGAGGCACACTTGCCCAGGATTAGACAGGAAGTAAGTGACAAAGGCAAGATTTGAAGTCCAGACGTCCTACTGGGAAGCCCACATTTACACAGAGTGTGCTTTGTGGGGGACTTGGCCCGGGGAGGTGAAAAGAGGGCGAGGAGGTGGAGAGAGCAAATGCAGAGGGCTGTTGTTGGAGCTTAGGTAGGAAGAGAAAGGGAGAGACTAGTTGCTGGAAGGAAACCCAAGAGCAACAGAAGCTGTTTTGTGTTTTTAATGAGCAAGTCTGGAGCGTGTGGAGTCGGTAGATTCTGTTTACATCACACTCTAGACTTGCTAAAAGAAAAAGGAGGTGGGTGGGTGAAAAGACAGGTTACTTCCAGCTCTGATTCTGGAATTCCACAACTTTGAATTCTTTCTCGGTGCAGCCAGATGGAAGATGTCACCAATAAAAATAGTTGGAAAAACAATTTAACTCACTTGTTAAAGAGGCATTTAAATAGAAGCCTAAGGGCTTGTCTATTCTAGTTTCCTTATAATTCACGAGCTTTTAATTTTGCCCATCCTGGCATCCTGATCTGTGACATTTCTCATCCTTATGAGAGACCTAGAGTTGTTGCTATCTGTTTAGACTTGACCTAATTTTTCTTTTCTTTTCTTTTTTTTAAAGAGATGTGATTGATTGATTGATTGATTGATTGATTTGAAAAAAATTTAATTGATTTCAGAGAGGAAGGGAGAGGGAGAGAGAGAGATAGAAGCATCAATGATGAGAGAGGATCATTGATTAGCTGCCTCCTGCATACCCCCTACTGGGGGTTCAGCCTGCAACCTGGGCATATGCCCTTGATCATAACCAAACCTGGGACCCTTCAGTCCTCAGGCCAACGCTCTATCCACTGAGCCAAACTGGCTAGGGCTAATTTTTTTTCTCTTTTCTTTTCTTTTTTTTCTTTTCTTTTCTTTTTTTCTTCCTTTTCTAGGGTTAGGAAAGAGGAATCAAGGTTATCTGGGTTCATGTTGCCTTAAAACACCATAATGTTTTTTTCACAGGATGTCCTAAACTAATGTAATTACTAATGTTGTTTCCTGCAATTCTCTCTCTACTAAATACCCCATAAAGCATGTCAGCTTTTCTCCCAAACTTCCACATTTTTCTTATGCTAAACTTCTTTCCTCCTCTCCCTCTGGTCGCTCCAGTGAACACAAATCAACCTCAGAAATTACACTAGAACTTTATTTTACCTCCATACTCACTGCTCAAAGCCCCTTCTCAGCACACACCCTTCAATTACACATATTCTTATTTTTTCCATGCCTTTGAAGAACTTTCCTATATCAGTTGCTCCTTTTCCTAGCCAAACAATGTCAGTTTTCAATTATCCACTAGTTTGACTGTAAGGCTGGGAGAGAAATTGGCTGCAGAAAATAGAGAACTCATTTCTTTTCTGCCTTTGGGATAGGTTTCACACTTAACCAAAATTGGTATATACCCAATTTTTGTATATCACAACACTTCAAAGTAAAGCTATCCTTGGAAAACATGTCTCAAAAGGAATTAGAAAGTTACCTACTTAATAAATCTTTGCTCCTTGCTCATTTCTCTTCTGGGCACCCCTCCATGCAATAGATGAATATTGTGATCTCTTAGACAAATGCAAACAATCTTCACAGAGAGATTTTTATTTTCCTCTCTAGAACATGGTGTCTTTCTAGCTCACAATTCCAAGGAGCAAAGTGATAATTAAGTGTTTCAGGCTCAAAGGCGTTCGCTCTAAAATTTCTAATGAGCTAGCTTCGGGTAGGAATGAGTGTAAACAGAGGAGTTTTACATCATAAGTGAATCAGGTTATGTTAATAAGAAGTTGAAAATAAGACATCTGCTTGGTGTCAATAATCTACTCTATTCTCATTTTCCCTGACACATGTGAATCCAAATCCCATTGTTCATAATAGTTATTATTTTGGTTGGCATGTGCACCAAGCAAAGATGAACAAAAGACAAAAAAATCTGTCAGTGTTGTAGCCTATACCATGATAGCACCTCATTATAAAGAGACCTAAAACATTTTGTGGCATCCACAATCCTTCTCTAGAAATAACAGAAATTTCCCTACTTCTGCATCCAATCAATGATTTGCATCCTTTATCTTTACAGGCTATGCTTTTGAAACTATAAACGTAGAACTCTCAGCAGTGATCTGGGGCAGTCCAAGTTCTTCTCTATATAGTTGAGCAACGTTTTCAAATATAGACAACCCCAATGGTTCCAAACCATTTTAAGCAGCTTAATCAAGCAAATTTTTTCATTTTACTGTTGGTAAAAATTATTTTTGAACTATTTGATACAATAAAAAAGTAATTCCTTCTTTCCATTTTTCTCTATTTCTGTTTTTTCTTTGTTAAACCCCTAATTTTTAAACCAGGAATATGCTCCATTCTCTAAGAATAGGGAACTTTTCAGCCTGAAACAATTAATTTGCAAATGACCGATGCAAATGCTTTCTGTCTATTAACATTTTATATCTATTTTTACAAAGGCTAAAAACAACGAGGATATGACTTATGCCTTCCAATAATGAGAATTCATTGGTATTCATCTGTATTCATCTGAGAGTCATCTGCAAAAGAAAATTTTTTCCCTAAATGAGTTTTTTTTTGTTTTTTGTTGGGGACAGTGAAATACAGAAGAGTCTAGGATAGAAGAAACAACAAGAGATGAGGCGGGGCTGCTTTGGCTCTGTAGAAACATTATGGGAAAGTGAGCCAAGGCAGGGCTGCTGTCAACTCACTGGAGAGTGAGAGAAAAGGGGGCCTTGGGGACAGGTTCCAAGGATTCTCCTGGGAAGAGCTGCCACTGCCCATTGCTCCCCTGGTGTAAGCCTCGTGGGGTCCCTTAGAGTTTAGGAGATGCAGGCCTGGTGGGGAAGAAGATGGTGAAGGGAAAGGCGGGAGTACGCTCCCGGGAGGGAGAGCTAGCATACCTCTAAATGAGTGTTTGAATGGACCCATTTCCTGTATTCCTGGGGCACAATAGTTTCTGGCTTTTTGATAAAACCCATCTGCTAGTACTTCAGGTGGTGAACACACAATACAATATACAGATGATATGTTATAGAAGTGCACGTCTGAAACCTATATAATTTTATTAACCAATGTCACCCCAATAAATTCAATAAAAATTTCTTTAAGTGAATTTTTTTTTAATTATTTGCTAGCGCTTCTGATACTTTTTCCTAATGGTCAGTGGGCAGAAGCTTTCTTTGCCTTTTTCTGGGAAGAAAGGCCAGAACAATGCTCAGGCCACTGTTCTCTCTAGTGACCTTCTGTCCTCCCCCACTCTTAGCTCCCAGGGGCCTTGCCAAAGATTACCGGTTGGTTTTACCCCAACTCCAACTTCTTAACGGAGGCCTTGGAGAGGCAACACAGATTTTTATAATGTCCTTCTCTTGTTTTATAAAACATGAGATAAAAAGATTATTGTAAAATAATGACTTTCAAACACCTAAATGGCCTTGGCCATGCTTTCATTGGCGGAGTCTAGGCATGCACTCTGGTCCCAAGACCCTTTAAGAGGTGGAATCTTATTTCTGAAATGGATTTGGACCATATGCAAGACATATAAAAAAAGATGTGTTTTCCTGCCACAGAGGAAAACATCTGTTTTGCAAATGGGTTTGACTCCACTTGCAGAATAACTTTACAGATGTTTTGAAAGCTCTAAACAACTGCAGCCTTTCTGGTCTGCTCTGGTTCAAAAATTGATTTGCTAAGAAAACATGTAAGTCTGTGACATAAATGAAAACAAAAGTTTTCCTCTTAACCAATCCATAATACCAGGATATTTTAGACACGGCCTTGGATTGGTGGTATTTTATAGATTCTTTTTCTTTCTAAGACATGCATACACAAAGTGTCTTAGGAAGGATTCAAATGTGAATAGAAAATTATTCCCACTCTCTTAATAGAACTAATTGTTAAATGAGACTGTTCATGCTCCTTTGTCATTTTCCCAACTTTTTTTATTGATTTTCAGTAAATGATAACCTGGTGAGATATAAGCATGTCCAGCATATATTTGATCTGTCTTTCTTTAAGGACAGCTAAAAAACATAAAAAGTGTTTTGCATTATCTCTTGTTCATCCTCCTTTAGCTTCTAACCTGGCTATTTCTTCCTAGTTAGCCTCCAGGTACTGTGTTGTTGTTATTGGCTGTTTGTTGTTCATTTGTTCAATGTTTGTATAACTTAAAAGACACTATTTTTGTTTTGTTCTACTTGCAGAATAACTTTCCAGAGGTTTTGAAAGCGCTAAACCACTGCAGCCTTTCTGATGTGTTCTGGTTCAAAAATTGATTTGCTAAGAAAACATGTAAGTCTGTGACATAAATGAAAACAAAAGTTTTCCTCTTAACCAATCCATAATACCAGGATATTTTAGACACGGCCTTGGATTGGTGGTATTTTATAGATTCTTTTTCTTTCTAAGACATGCATACACAAAGTGTCTTAGGAAGGATTCAAATGTGAATAGAAAATTATTCCCACTCTCTTAATAGAACTAATTGTTAAATGAGACTGTTCATGCTCCTTTGTCATTTTCCCAACTTTTTTTATTGATTTTCAGTAAATGATAACCTGGTGAGATATAAGCATGTCCAGCATATATTTGATCTGTCTTTCTTTAAGGACAGCTAAAAAACATAAAAAGTGTTTTGCATTATCTCTTGTTCATCCTCCTTTAGCTTCTAACCTGGCTATTTCTTCCTAGTTAGCCTCCAGGTACTGTGTTGTTGTTATTGGCTGTTTGTTGTTCATTTGTTCAATGTTTGTATAACTTAAAAGACACTATTTTTGTTTTGTTCTACTTGCAGAATAACTTTCCAGAGGTTTTGAAAGCGCTAAACCACTGCAGCCTTTCTGATGTGTTCTGGTTCAAAAATTGATTTGCTATAAAACCAAGTACGCTCCCGGGAGGGAGAGCTAGCATACCTCTAAATGAGTGTTTGAATGGACCCATTTCCTGTATTCCTGGGGCACAATAGTTTCTGGCTTTTTGATAAAACCCATCTGCTAGTACTTCAGGTGGTGAACACACAATACAATATACAGATGATATGTTATAGAAGTGCACGTCTGAAACCTATATAATTTTATTAACCAATGTCACCCCCAATAAATTCAATAAAAAGTTCTTTAAATGAATATTTTTTTAAAAAACCATTTGCTAGCACTTCTGACACTTTTCCCTAACGGTCAGTGGGAAGAAGCTTTCTTTGCTTTTTTTCTGGGAAGAAAGGCCAGAACAATGCTCAGGCCGCTGTTCTCTCTAGTGACCTTCTGTCCTCCCCCACTCTTAGCTCCCAGGGGCCTTGCCAAAGATTACCGGTTGGTTTTACCCCAACTCCAACTTCTTAACGGAGGCCTTGGAGAGGCAACACAGATTTTTATAATGTCCTTCTCTTGTTTTATAAAACATGAGATAAAAAGATTATTGTAAAATAATGACTTTCAAACACCTAAATGGCCTTGGCCATGCTTTCATTGGCGGAGTCTAGGCATGCACTCTGGTCCCAAGATCCTTTAAGAGGTGGAATCTTATTTCTGAAATGGATTTGGACCATATGCAAGACATATAAAAAAAGATGTGTTTTCCTGCCACAGAGGAAAACATCTGTTTTGCAAATGGGTTTGACTCCACTTGCAGAATAACTTTACAGATGTTTTGAAAGCTCTAAACAACTGCAGCCTTTCTGGTCTGCTCTGGTTCAAAAATTGATTTGCTAAGAAAACATGTAAGTCTGTGACATAAATGAAAACAAAAGTTTTCCTCTTAACCAATCCATAATACCAGGATATTTTAGACACGGCCTTGGATTGGTGGTATTTTATAGATTCTTTTTCTTTCTAAGACATGCATACACAAAGTGTCTTAGAAAGGATTCAAATGTGAATAGAAAATTATTCCCACTCTCTTAATACAACTAATTGTTAATATGAGACTATTCATGCTCCTTTGTCATTTTTCCAGCTTTTTTATTGATTTTCAGTAAATGATAACCTGGTGAGATATAAGCATGTCCAGCATATATTTGATCTGTCTTTCTTTAAGGACAGCTAAAAAACATAAAAAGTGTTTTGCATTATCTCTTGTTCATCCTCCTTTAGCTTCTAACCTGGCTATTTCTTCCTAGTTAGCCTCCAGGTACTGTGTTGTTGTTATTGGCTGTTTGTTGTTCATTTGTTCAATGTTTGTATAACTTAAAAGACACTATTTTTGTTTTGTTCTACTTGCAGAATAACTTTCCAGAGGTTTTGAAAGCGCTAAACCACTGCAGCCTTTCTGATGTGTTCTGGTTCAAAAATTGATTTGCTATAAAACCATGATCAACTGCCAAACAATACAATATTTCTTTTTTTTTCTGCCTCATTACACCTACTGACTTCACTCTGTGCTATTTTTCCTAACCTTGTTTGGATTTAAATCTTTCTTCATTTCTTTTATGTGTTCTAGTTAATTTCCCCCCTTCCTCCTTTTAAGAAATCCTCATGTCCACTTTTTAAAAGTAAATTCTAAATAAAACAGAACAAACCTATTATGTATTAAAATTCAGTATGTATTTTCCCTTATAAATACATTCCAATTTTTGATATGTTTATATCATATTAAACATAAGTTCTCAAACATTAGGAACCAACATATTGAATATTCTTTTAAGCTAAAGTTGGTCATTTCCAAAAACCAATTTTTTTTCATCTATCCCCTAGAATTAGGCTTCATCTTGTTCACCTTTGTCTTACCAGTGCCTAAAGAAGAGCTGCTGGTAGGCACTCATTCACTGTTTCTCGAATAAATCTAACATTTGCTTGGGGTGGGGGGGAGGTGTGTGTGTATGATGTCCCCGGGCACTATATTAAGTAATTTTACACACACATACACACACACATATATATTTCATGTAATCTTCTCAAGAACTCTGGAAAGTATTATTATTATCCCCATTTTCGAATTTAGAAAGCAGAAACTCAGGGAAAGAGGAAAGTAATTTATCCAAATTTACACAGGGAGAAAGTTGCAAATTATTTAGCTCCAAAGACAGCCTCTTTGAATAGCCTGAAAGATAAACATGACCCATACAAATACCTTTCTTTCCCATTTCCCTCTCTGTGGCTTGTTCTAAGAAAAGCTTTAAAAATAGAATTGATTAGCTCTTTTCTTTCCCCTCATGACCTAACTTTTGGTGCCAAAACCCTTTGACTTATCCATCCCAACCAACCCCCAAAACTTCTGCTGTGAGCACTCCTTCTTTCAGCCAGGACAAATGTGCCTTGGTCTATATCTCCAGCTATCCTCAGCCAAGTAAGTCTGGTTTCCCTTTATCAAATCTTGCATCTCATTGCTTCATAATACTTAAGATTTTGATATTGAAAAATTGCTTATCAGGTAACTATTCTTTCCCAATATTAAAAAGCTAGGAGAGTCTAGAATTACCTGGTCATGGTTTTATGGCCAAAATGTCTCTGAAATTACTGCAATTACTGTAACTAAAAGCAATGAATTTAGCCCTGGCTCATGTGGTTCAGTTGGTTGAATGTTGTCCTGTGTACTGAAAGGCCACTGGTTCAGTTCCTGGTCAGGGAAAATACCCAGGTTGTGGGTTCAATCCCCAGTCAGGTTGCGTGTGGGAGACAACCAATCAATGTTTCTCTCACATCAATGTTTCTCTCTCTCTCTCTCTCTCTCTCTCTCTCTCAATCTCAATCTCCCTTCCTCTCTCTTTAAATGTGCCTCGACCAGGAGTTGAACCATGACCTCCTGGTTCATAGGCGGATGCTCAACCACTGAGCCATGCCAGCCAGGCTATCCTTATTATTATTTTTTATTGATTTTAGAGAGAGAGGAAAAGAGAGGGAGAGAGAGATAGAAACATCCATGAGAGAAACATCAACATTAATTGCCTGTGGGGGATTGAGTCCAAAACATGGGCATTTGCCCTGAACAAGAATTGAACTGGTGCCTGACTGATGTGGCTCGGGGGTTGAGCGTTGACTTATGAACCAGGAGGTCAAGGTTCAATTCCCAGTCAGAGTGCATGCCTGAGTTGTGGGCTGGATCCCCAGTGGGGGGTGTGAAGGAGGCAGCCAATCAATGATTCTTTCTCATCATTGATGTTTCTCTCTCTCTCTCTCCTTCTCCCTTCCTCTCTGAAATCAATAAAGAAATATATATTTTTTTAAAAGAATTTGTACTTGGGTTGTATTATTATAACTGTATCATAATCATCATTGTGGAAACCGTTGTTGACAACCCACAAAACAATTGCCAATAAATATAAAAATAAATAAACTGGTCTGACAAAAAGTTTAGATTTCGGCAGGAATCTGGTTGTTGACCTCCAATGAAACTAGGCTGACTCTCTGTCCTAAGAGGAATTTTAGTTGATATCACAAATGACTTTAACATTTTTTTATGTAACTTCCACCTTGAAGTCAAAGTTAGAATTATAGTATTCAATAGTGGGGTCCAGAAGGGAAAACACAAATAGAACTACCAGAAAATATGGTAATTATTGTGTCATTCTGTTAAATTGCGCGCGCACACACACACACACACACACACACACACACACTCCCATACTTTCCAAGTTCTCCTTGGAAAGTATGAGTTAAATGGAACTTCGCAGACAACTTCTGATGATAAACAATTATTATATACTTAAAAATAGTGCTAATTCGATATAAGGCACAAGGCACCCTGAGGTAGTTTTCAATGAATTTTTTATTTTCATGAGGATAAAGTGCTTGGATTTTATAAAAATTAAAAAATTTCATGACACAGTAAGTGATAAATCTTGTGATTTTTTTTCTGTTTGTCATTCTGCTGCTGTAGAGAAGGATGCCATTTTATGCATTTGATTCACGAGAAAATGATGCTCTCTAGTTTTACAGGCATCATTAATTGTTTGCCACTTATTGTTCAAAACAATGTGCAAGGGTAGGCATGAGCAGTCAGAGCAATAAAGTGAGATAGTAATAAAAATGAGTAAGTATTTGTAGTGGTAGCATTTTTTCTTCCAAGGATAAGCTAGCAGCTGATCGATGTTTCTAACTCTCTATCCCTCTCCCTTCCTCTCTGTAAAAAATCAATAAAATATATTTTTTTAAAAAATGAGTAAGTATTTGTAGTGGTAGCATCTTTTCTTCCAAGGATAAGCTGTTCGGAGTTTCTAGTATTATCAGAGGACCACTTTTTCCTTGAAAATTTTCATGGTACTACTTTGTTTCTCCCCTGGGCTTTATTGTACCTATTCAATGGCTTCTTCACAGTCTTCAACAGTCCTTTGTTCTCTTTCTACCTGGAGCGTGTCACTGTCTGCAGTGTTTCTCCTGGGCCTCTTGTATTATAATTCTACATTTCCTGATCACATCTCCTAATATTTTTACCTCTAGCCTAAACTGCCTATGAGTTCCATACCTGTAAAGCTATCATTTCTCTCTGCTCACCCTAAGGAATTTCAAACTCATCAGTCCCAAATTAGAACCATCCTCCTATGTCATTATGACCAACATAATTTGACCATTGAAAGTATATAGGATCTTATTTTTAATCATAGGCTGTGGAGCCTAGACCTTTAAATTACATTAATCAGATTATTACCCTGCTTTAAGATCTTAAGTACCTCTCTACTATCTTCAAACAGAAGCTCAACTTCCTTAGCATGGCACAAACAAGGTAATTGATGAACAACCCTATTGCTAATGTGTCTTCTGCCACCACACACAGGCCCTCAAGTTCAAATAAACTTTATTATGAGCATTTTTCTAAATATACTGTTCTCTCTTTTGCTTCTGGACACATGATACCATCTTTGTATATAATTTACTTCTCCAAACTCTTTACCTGGTTCTGTTTTTGAAACTCATTCTTGGGTCTCAGCTCAAGAGCTGTCTTTTCTAAGAAGCCTTTCCTGATTAGAATTCATCTTAGGTACCCTTCTCTAGTCCCTCACTCATTTTATGGAATATAATGAACAACATAAACTGATGAACAAAAACAGATCCAGAGACAGAGAAGCATCGATCAGACCGTCAAACCTCAGAGGGAAGGTAGGGGAGGGTGGAGGTAAGGGGGGGAGATCAGCCAAAGGACTTATATGCAAGCATATAGGCCTAACCAATGGACACAGACAATAGGGGATGAGGGCATGAGTGGGTGTGATGGGGGGTAACATGGGAATAAGGACACGTGTGTAATAACTTAATCAATAAAAAAGTAACGTGGGGATAAGGACACTTATGTAATAACTTAATAAAATTTTTTTTTAAAGTCTATGGAAACTTATACTTTACACTTTATCACTCTGTATTGCTGTGATGTTTACTTATCTGCTTTCTTTTTTATACCATGCAGCTCCTAGAATACCTGGCCTATGGTAAGATGCAACAATATTTATTGAGTGAATAAATGGCCAGGAATCTTCTCATCGTGCATAGCCACTGCTCTAATACTAGGGTATTTGCATGTGCCCTTTCTTTTGTGAAAGTCCTGTAGTCTGGAAGGGGTGGGGAGTGTTCTTCCTTTCATTTGCAAATATATTTGACCAAAATTGAAATTAGTGAAGAAGGCAGGAAAAGACTTAAAATTTGACAGTATTTTCTTTTCTTCCTTAGTTATATTCACTAAATATAACTAAATATATTCATTAAAGTTATTACTGATTTTCATGTACTATACGAATTTAAAATATGATACTTAAAACATATCCAAAGGCTTAAAATATAGATATGTTATTTATTTTTTCCAACATGACTGCTAAAGGAGGCATATCTATATTTTTATGTGCTCCCTAAGTGGATTTTCTCATAACGAACACTTTTCTAATGCTCCTGTCTTATTTAAAAAAGAAAAACAATTTACTTTCTCTTTAAATAATATATGATATTTGAAATGAGAGTAGTTCAGGAAACTAAGATTTGATTCATTCTCCCAACTCACACCAACTATGACTTCCCAGCTCTTTGTCAATAAGTCTTTCACCATCATGTTATTTTCTGGCACTGTTATTCTACCCAGGAAGTAAAAGAATGTACTTATCTGATTCTTGACCTAATAATCAAACTTCATCAAACTTTTAAATGAATTTGAATTACAACAGTCTATAATAGATAAGCAAATTTGCCGTTTAACTTAATATTTCCTAAATTAACTTAATATTTACTAAGCAGACTATTTTTGCTAGAAGTTTCTGTCCCAGATTTTATCTCTTTATTTTAAATTATCAAGGGAAAGCACCAGCTAGCCTTTCTGTTTCACTGTGTTCCAATTCTATTATTTTGCTAGTATTTCATTGCATAAAAATAGATATGGGTAATGACTCATCAGTGATGCTGACACCCTTACATATCTCTTCCTTCTAATTGTGAAATGGAGGTTTTATATTTTTATGTAATTATATTAGCAATCTACTAACAGCTTTTCTCTCTACCACGATTGAATATTGCTCTTGCTTCATGTCCTGTGCAGTTTTGCCCCAAATATTTGTCTGAAAAAAATATTTAAAATATTATTCTTTTCCAATACATACCCAATTCAATGTTAACAGATTCTATATGCCATCAGCCTCTATATCAACATTTGATTTGCATAATGTGGTACCACTTCACATTCAATAGAATAACTATACAGTCAAACCTCAGTTCTTGAACGTCTCAAACAATTTGGTTCCCTACCAAGTTTTCACAGAAAAAAATGTCCAACAAAACTTCATTTTTAGACCTGACAACCCTTTCATGTTGATACCTCAGCATGACAAAAAGTGTCTCTCAGGCTACAAAGGAGAGAATGCATCAGTATGAGTCAGTTTAGCGCTAAACCTTGTGTTGTTAACATCTTAGGAAGTAGTATTGTGATTTTTTTTTGTGGTGTTTTTTTGTGTGGGGGGTTTGTTTTTTGTTTTTATTTTTGTTTTTTTGCTTTTGTTCCTGGAGAAATAATTAGCACAACTTTAAAACAGAAAGAGGCCATAAAAAATGCTGATGTTGCTACTGGTGTGAAAGAAACAATGATCATAGGCGATTGAAGAGGTAGAAAAACTGCTGTTGATTTGGATAAACAAATGGTGAAGATGTGGTGACAGCATTCTAGAGACAGTGCTATGTGAAAAAGGGAAGATGCTGCATACTGACCTCCTGAAAGAGATCCCTGTGACTAGTGCTGAAAGTGATTAGTTTAAGGCTAGTAAGGGGGTTGGGGGGGGGGGTCAATAAACTTAAGAAAAGAAGTGTTTGTTTATAGATTAAAGAGTACATTAGACATGTATATATGAAAGGTTACATACAATAGGAAATCATTTGGGGGTCTAGAATGAATTAATTCAATTTACATTGTTTCTAATGGGGGGAAATGACTCCATTTTTTAATAAATCACTTCTCCAACAGCCTTCTGGAATGAATTAAGTTTGAGAACCGAGGTTCCACTGTAATAAAAAAGACAATAATGGGCTGGTGAAGATGTGAAGAAATGAGAATCATCACACATTACTCATGCAAATGTGAAATGATGCAGCTGCTTTGGACAATAGTTTGGCAGGTCTTCAAAGGGTTACACATAGAGTTAGCATATGACCTGCCTATTCCACTCCTAGGTAATATGAACAAATGTCCACATAAGAACTGTATACAAATGTTCATGCCAGCATTATTCATAATGGCCCAAAAGTGTAAAGCAATCCAAATGTCCATCAACTGATGAATGTGAAAGCAAATGTGACATACCCAATCAATGGAATATATTTGGCCATAAAAAGAAATGAAGTGCTACAACAAGGATGAACCTTGAAAACATTAAGTGAAAGAAGGTAATCACAAAAGAACACATATTATATAATTCAATTTTTATGAAACATCCAGAAGAGGCAAATCTATAGAGACAGAAAGTAGATTAGTATTTGCCTAGGACTGCAGAGGTTTGGAAGGAAATGGGGAGTGACTGCTAATGGTACATGGTTTGTTTTTGGAGTGATGAAAATGTTCTAAAATTGATTATGGTGGTAGTTGCACATGGCCATATACGCACCCTGTGAATATACTAAAAACCATTGAATTGTACAATTTTAATTGGTGAAAAGTATGGTATGTGAATTGTATGTCAGTAAAACTACTAAAAAATATATGGAACGAAAAAACCCTACATATTGCACTGAGGATATGTAGTAGACACCCATTAACATAACTTCAACATTTAAATATATATTGCTTTGCCATTTGTGTTCCAATATTTTTAGAAAACAAAAGGCTACAAGTTGGAATCCCTGCTCTTCACATTTTCCACTTTGCCTTAGGAATAACCACTATCGTAAAGTTAATGCACATTGTTCCCATGTATATTTTTTATCCATTTACTATTTATGTGTATATTCATTAAAAAAATAAATTGGGGACCCCTGGACCTGCTGGGGTTGGACCTCAACATGGTATAAAAAATAGTTTTTACACCTTGCTTTTTACACTGAGTATGGTGTATAAAATATATAAATGTGTCCACGTAAACATATGTAAACATTGTACATTAAATTCTGTATAGTATTCCACTGTGTTAAATAGAGCAACTAATTTATCCATTACTCTAGTAATGAAAATTCAAATTGTTTCCAAACTTTCACTACCACAAAAAATACTAGAAAAAATGTCCTTGATTACGTTTCTATGTCCTTGATTACGTTCAAATGTTTGTCCAGACTCCGAGGTATATACCTGAAGTTGAAAGTTTCTGGGTTAGTGGTCATGATCAGTTTAAACAAAGTATAAGCTAATTTCCTGAGCATCTGTACCAATTTACATCCTTGCCAATCAACAGTGGTTGATAATGCTATTTCCACTTACACCGTCCATTACTTGATATTATCATCATTTCAAATTTTTGCCATTGTGATGGTGGTGAAATAATATATCATGGTATTTTCATTATATATTTTTTTTAGATTCAGGTGAGATTGAGCATTTTTTGCTTGTTTATTGCCTTTTGGAAGTTATTTCTATACCATTTTCCCCTATCCATTGCTTGTTTTCCTATTGACTTATTTATCTTATTTTACTGACTTCAGAAACTCTTCATGTATTCTGGATTGTAGTCTTCTATTAGTTACATGTATTTCAAAAATATTTACCAATTTTGATTTGGGTTTTAAGTTTTTAAATAACAACTTTGTCAGACATAGGATTTACATTTTTATATCATTAAGTTTAACTATTTTCTTATGGCCATTGCTTAGAGTGACATGAACATATTCTGCTACATTTTTCTAAACATGTGGAGGGTTCCCTTTTCATCTACAGATCTTCATCCACCTGAAATTTATTTTTTGTCTCTTGTGACATAGAGAAATACTTTTCTCCTTTTCCTTAAATGACCCAGAACTCTTCCCCTACTGATTAATAACTATTATACATCATAACTATTATACATCAAGTTCTCTGTACAGATTTTGTCTGTTTATGGTTTTATCTTTCCCCTTGGTTCATTTGTCTTTTATTGCTACTACAATACTCTTTTAATTACTATATCATATAAGTTTTGCTATCTTGCTAGTTTTTCTTGTATGCTATCAGCATTGCTTTGACTGATCACAAAATAAACTTGTGAAGCAATATACTAGGCGGAATAAATTTGGCATTGGTTCTGGAATGTTATTTGGAATAACACACATTGGTGCCGGTTAGTGATATGTGCGATTATCTGAAAATGTTTTGAATCATGGCCAATTGCTATGATTTTGCCTTACAAAAGAAATTGCCTCTGTACTTTGAATATTGTATGTGCGACATAGAAAGAAAATGTTTTGAATCATGGCCAATTGCTATGATTTTGTATGTGCTACATAAAATCCTTCTGTGTAGCACATACTATATTCAAAGTACCGAGGCAATTTCTTCATACAAAAGAAATTGCTTCGGTACTTTGAATATTGTATGTGCTACACAGAAGGATTTTCATCTGAAGTTGCATAGAACTCCATTGAAACACTGATGCTAATACTTTAGAGCTGTGTTTTCGGTTTTTAATATGTAACATAAAACAGTGTGTGCATGGGAAAATTATTTTAAAGGTAAAATAACTAAATTCTAGAATAATGAAATATAGTCATCATAATGTGAGTTTTTATAGTGCACAGCAAACACCCCTATGTACTTTATCTTTAAGTGTCACTGCAGAAATTATTAAATATACTGAAATATACTAGTAGAAAAATTAAGAACATGAAAAAGATCTTACCATAGTAGTAATTGGCACTAGTCAAATAGCAACTTTCTTAACATCGAGTTCTCAAAAATTGTCTATTGACAAATTTCATCTGAATATAACACATTAATTAAAACTCAACATTTCTCAAGATGATTCACTCACATATCAGTTTTCCTTCTCAGCTTCCTTATTTCTGTCATTGGTGTCAGTGTCTACAGTTTCCCAAGTTCAAAATCTTAAACTTACCCTTCACTTATTTTACCTTAGTATAATCTATCCATGGTAGGCAGAATAATGACACCTCCCTCCTCCAACCTCCACAGACAGCCATGTTCTAATCCAAGAAACTGTGAATATATTATGTTACATGGCAAGTTAATTAAAACTCAACATTTCTCAAGATGATTCACTCATATATCAGTTTTCCTTGTTGGCTTCCTTATTTCTGTCATTGTGTCATTGTCTTTACAGTTTCCCAAGTTCAAAATCTTGAAGTTATCCTTCACTTATTTTACCTTAGTATAATCTATCCATGGTAGGCAGAATAATGACACCTCTTTCCTCCAACCCCCACAGACAGCCGTGTTCTAATCCAAGAAACTGTGACTATATTATGTTACATGGCAAAGAGAAATTAGAGCTGCAAATGGAATTAAGGATGCTAATCAACTGACTTTAAAACAACAAAATTATAGTTTATATAGGGGGCCCAATGTAATCACAAGGATACTTTAAGGGTTGAAGAGGGAAATAGAGGAGTCAGTGTTAGAGTGATATCTTCAGATAGAGTAGACAGGCCATTTCTGACTTGGAAGATGGAAAGGAGCGGTATAATCTATCCATGGTAGGCAGAATAATGACACCTCTTTCCTCCAACCCCCACAGACAGCCGTGTTCTAATCCAAGAAACTGTGACTATATTATGTTACATGGCAAAGAGAAATTAGAGCTGCAAATGGAATTAAGGATGCTAATCAACTGACTTTAAAACAACAAAATTATAGTTTATATAGGGGGCCCAATGTAATCACAAGGATACTTTAAGGATTGAAGAGGGAAATAGAGGAGTCAGTGTTAGAATGATAGCTTCAGATAGAGTCAATAGGTCATTTCTGGCTTGGAAGATGGAAAGGAGCCACAAGCCAAGAAAAGTGGGCAACCTCTAGAACCTGGAAAATTCAAGGAAACAGATCTTCCTCTAGATCCTCCAAAGGAATTCAGCCCTGCCAACACCATGATTTTAGGCCAGGGGAAGCCACTGCAGACTTCTGAATTTCCAAAATAGTAAGATAGTAAATCTGTGTTGTTCTAAATTATCAAGTCAGTGGTAATTTTGCATATCAGATATTTACATTATGATTCATAACAGTAGCAACATTACAGTTATGAAGTAGCAGTGAAAATAATTTTATGGTTGGGTCACAACATGAGGAACTGTATTTAAAGGGCCAGAAGGTTGAGAACCACTGTATCTAAATTATCAAGTTGGTGGTAATTCGTTAGAGCAGCAATAGGAACTGAACATACTATCCAATCACCAATCATGTCTTCATTGGTTCTTACTTTACACTTCCTCTCAAGTGTCTTTCATCTCAATTTCAAATGGCAGTATCTAGTTCAGGCTTTCATTTGTTAGCTCTGGACATTGCAATAGATTCCTAGCAGGGATATAGGGGAAATAGTCCCAAACTGTGAGTGAGGATGCCTGAGTTTTAGACTGCCTCTACTATTGATTAGCTTGTGACCTGAAGAAACCTCTGTGCAAAATGTCCTCACCTTCTACCCCCACACACACACACACACACACACACACACACACACACACACACTTACATGATCAGAAATGGAGTTAGCCGAATAAGATGATTATGTAATTAATTTCTAGCTCTTGTTGGGGCTACTGTGTAGTCTGACTACCTCTTACCTCCTCACATTGTCAATCCATCCTATATACAACCACCCAGAATTATTCATAAAAACTGCTTGGTATAACTTACACACTTATGTAGAAACTTACATTGACTTTTCATTGCTTACAGGTTGAATAAGTCTCTGTGTATGATCCTTTACATTCTGCCCACTGCCCTATATCTCTCCAACATTTTTTTCTTTCCCAATGTCTTCTTTTCCTACTAACTTCAGCAAAACAAGGCTACTCATTCATTCCCAAAACATGGCTGACTCAGGCTCTTCCTTCTTCCTGTGATACCCATCCCACATATATCTAGTTATCTGAGTCCTCTTTCTACAAGCTCGAAAATTACCATCCCCCACAGTTACTACCACAATTGTCCCACCCCCACAATTACTGCCTACACTGTATTTCTCAAATTAAATGATGATGAAAATTTACAAATGATCTAAATTTTCCAACTCAACACTAAGAATTGAGGATGGTAAAGGGATGATAAAAGAGGGTAAAGGAAAAGAGAATCTAGTTCAAGTCTCTGGAGAAAGTAGGGAAACAAATGTGTTCAGAACTAATCTGGTACTCTCTTGCCTTAGTATTTCTCCCGTCATGGGTGTGTCTTGTCTCCCAAGGTATAAACCCTTAATTACAGGGTCATTTCTGATATTTATTTATCCATGTTCTTTAGATAAAGTTTTATGTCTTACCAACAAAGGTTACTTACTTGTTTGCTCAGTCTTATAATACATAAATGGTAATGACATTAACATACAAATCCAGTTTTAGCTTCCACAATTCATGAGGATTTGATGGATGAGTTCATCAATCAAGTATTTATTAAAAGCCTACTTGAGCTCAGTATATCTTAGCCAAATAGTCCCCAAAGCTGGAATATGTCAATTCTCACTTAATCTCCTTCATTTCTTGGCCTCCAAAGCCCACCTTCCTAAAGCACTTTTTGGTATGTGCCAAGCATGACTCATAGTTTTCTGATCCCTCTTGAATTTCTCTGGGTTCTGGGAGGGACTTCCCCCTACTAGTGGTCTAAAGCCTACTAACTACAGGCTGTACACTCACAGCCATGTCCCCAGAGGAGTCAGCTTCAGCTGGTGGGTAAGGCAGCGACTTGAATGAATTCTGTAGGTGGCTAATTTGCCAAAAAGAAAAGCAATTCCTTAAGAAACTGGGCATTTGTGGAAGGTAGTAAAAAAAAATTAATTCCCTTCATGCAACTTTATGAAACATTTTTAGATTCCCTTATGTTAACTCATAAAAAGCACTTAGTCAGGTTCCCTGCTTGAAACTCTGTGTCAAAACCATCTATTGAGCCAATATTTGTAATTCTGACTACAGCATCATCTCTGTGAGGCCTCCATAACTTGGGCATTTTATTATAAAACCAGTAGAATGTCTGCCTGATCAACTTACACTCTTCTATACTTTATAATGCTCATAGCTGTGTTGCCATGATGAAGGTAAATTCTTGGCTCAAATCTGGAATAATGATTTTAACCCAAAGTGAATATGAGTACTTGGTCTAAAATTCCAGACACCACATCAGCACAGATCCAATATTTAAGAATCATTACATATGGCTAAACATTTAATTTTTTCTATTGGTTGTTCCTTCTATATAGTCTGTTCTCTTTCAGTTTTCTCTTTACTTTTCTTCCCCCCACATTTAAATTGTACTAACTGTTAGTAGCATACAAATACCTCTTTCTTTAGCTTGTCAGTGACATAAATTTTCTCTAATGTATCCTGACAAGGGCATTGTATTCAAAATGTCATTTCCTTCTCTCATTTAGTCACAGATTTTAAGTCTCTTTCAAAATTTTTGTTTCTTTCTCATACAAATTCCTTTGACTATTCAACATTGTCTCTTTCCCACACAGAATATATATTTCTGTATGACAATGAAACTGGTAAGGAACTGACCAATTCAGCTTTCTAAAGCCATGAAAAAATCTTGGACCTAATATGCCATGAGTGAGTTATTTCAGTCGTAGATATGTGTGTATGCATAGATGTACTTACAAAACATAACCTCCTCTAAACATGAGTCATGAATAGACTCATGCATGCATAAACAAAGTCACATCAAAAATTAACTGTTGCTGATTGAAACATACAATACAGGCCTACCCACACAGCTGCAGCCTCTTATACTTTCTCCCTCTCTTCTCCTTCTTGACTATGTTCATCACTACCAGGGCCATAGTGTACTGATGAGTAACCTGGCTATTGTGCCCAATGCTATCTGGAATAGCATTCAGATGAAGTGCTTTTAAGAGGACTTCAGAGGATAGTGCAAAATATTTATTTTTATGTCATATCATCAAACCTTTCTCTTTCTAATACTGCTCTACTCAAAGCAAAATTCCAGTGCTCAACCATGCTATAAAGAACCAGAGCTAAGCATAGAAGAAATAAAGGGATAAAGAAAACAGACAACCCTCTTCAACCATAAATGTATAACAGCTAGCTGGATATAGTAGACACAGGCCCAGAGTCTTGAGGCCCAAGTCAGGGTGATCCAGGCTAAATAATGGCTTGGGCAGAACTGACTGACCTGAATCTTCAGGCCTACATTGGACAGTTGCTTTAGGCATGAGAGATGCCCTGAATGGGTAGTGAAGCTTTGAGGAATTTGCCTGACAATGTCTCGAGGGACTCAGTCCAACCTTTAGGACAAAAGTGTGGCTTCTAGGATATAGACAAAATGTGACTTACAAAGAAGATATAAATAGCAATGGAAGATAAAGCATCAATGCACATAAAAACTAAAAATGGGGAAGAGACCAGTATAAACTTTAAGATAATGTTGACAGTAGTTCAGAAGGAGTAAAACAACCTAAGATGAAATCCCTTAAACCAAAAAGAATCCTAATATAAGAATGTAAACTCTGTAGGGATAAAGATCTCAAGCTTAGGCAATCTGCTAATGGGCCCTAAGATTCCCTGCACAGTCTTGCTAGGTATGCTAAGATTATAAGGCCCTCACTGGTCTTTACCTGGGCCCTTTTTCAGGGTTATGTTTGTAGCAAACAACTATGGAGGGAAGAGGTAATATCCTCCCCCAGACAAAATAGCACAGTGTTCCTCTCCTGCAACACAACTCAATTCTTGTGTAGGCATCCATGCAGGCCCCACTGTGGCATACTGTGGAATTTGGGGGTCATGAGAAATTGACACGAGCAAACATGAAGCTCAGGCTGCCTCCTGTGCCGTGAGTAATAAAGTCCTTTATCTCTGACTCAACAATTTCATGTCTTTTGCCAGCATCCATGATGCAGTAATGGGCTAGTTTGTTAGCTTGAAAGTAGAATAAAATTCCATAGACTTCACAATTCCTCACAGTGCTATGCTCAACACCTAGAATAATATCCAGCAAAGGTAGGTCATTCAATTGATTAAATGAGTCCCTTACTTAATAAATATTTGAATTTGATTTACCTTGCTATTAACCTCATTAAGAAGCATTAAATTAGTCAATGTGTACTTGTGAAAACATATAGTATATTTTTTATACCAGATTAAAAGTTCATGCTAGGTATTCACTATTCAAATTATTTTAAAAATTAAGTTAATGGGACTTTCATTAAGAAATGCTTCCAGTAATTTCTGAATATTTGTCAAATCATATGTTGATCAGTATCGTGGAGGATTTGCGAAAAAAAAAACATCAAAATCTCAAATTATATTTAAATCCACATGTGTGATATAAATGAACATTTAATGAAGAGTAAATAACAATTAATAAAGGAATTTTTAAAAAGACTTATCATTAATTTTTCAGTGTACCAGACCAGAATCCAGATGAGGAAGCTGTGCAGAAGTAAACAACTTAATTTTCTCCTTTACCCTAACGAAAACATTGGTCTCAGATCCTCTGAGGTTGTTTCTGTTAAGACCGCAGGGATAGTCTCTCACTTGTGTTTATAATTGATATGTCAATAGAATAACCATTGATTAATAATATCTTTCAGCAGAATCTTTATCAATTTATATTCTAAAGAGTAAAACAGTCGAACTAACATTTGCAGGTTATGCACAGACTCTGAGCTTTGTACTTTCAGAAGTGATGCATAATCTCTTAGCAACGCATGGTTAGTGTTACTTCTCTACAGCTGGTTCATTGTATTTTTCTCAATATGTTGTGAAATTTTTGCATGTAGACTCCACATTTTTCTAAATACTTAGTAATTGGGAAAGGTAACTTTCTTTTCCTGGTGAGATGTGGTAGAGCGTGGTTTTCCCTCTCATTTTAAATAATGTGAAACTGTAAGCTGCTAGCAGTAGTTTACAAATAAAGTAACACTGGAACAAAATTTCAGCAAGCAAAATGGATCATCAATATTTAATTCAAATCTTTAAAAATAGTGATTACCTTGAAATGGTCTCAGTGAATGATCTTCTCTAGATGTCTAAAACTATATTGGAAAAAAATAAGAAAAACAATAAAACTATATTGAAGATGAAAAGTATGTTATTATACAGAAAGAATAAAATGGGACCCTGTAGATATGACCTCATTACACTTTTCTCCAAGCAATTTACTCACATTGGATTCTGGAGCCAGAGGATTTGGACTAATATGACCACTAAAAGCCAATCTTTAAAAATGAACGTAAAAACATTTAGATTATTCACATCATCACATTTGGCTGAAAAATAATACTTGTTTGAAGGAAAAGAAACATACAGATATGTCAATTTACCGAGTAAGTATACCTAATAACAATGCAAGATTTACTAAAATGTATATGTATCTTCTATGTCATCACCGAACCAATATGACAAACATCATGTACATTGCCTCACTTCTGCTCTAATACAAAATATTCAAAGGTGACCAATGTTCTCATTATAGGCAAATAAAATTGTCTTTCTTTTGATTTCATTTTTTAACCATTTTAGACCATTGCTTGTCACATCCACTTTCTTAAATATACTTTTTTCTCCACTTAATATATATTGCAATCATCTTCTTAACTAGTCTGGCATAACCACAACAGGACTAAAGATCTTTGATGGTAGATACTATTTTTTACTCCTTTAAGTATATTTATATAATTTTTTGTAGCTAAGTGCTTGGAGCATTTTAAATAATTCACAAATGTTGGTTGAATAAATAAATGTCTATCTCCTATATTCAATCCTTAACTTAGACCTCTTTTATCTCTATACATACTACTTTGGTTTTCATCATAGGTGGAAATCATCCAAATATATCTGTTCATCCATTTACTCCTTCTGGATCTTGAGCCTTTCAAATCCAACTGATTGCCAGATATTTCCTTCTGGATGCCCTCCAAGTCTGTAATCGCAACATGTGTAAAATTGAATTATTGATAGTTTCCACAAGTTCAACTCATCTTCAAAACTACAATTTAAAAGATATCCCTGTGGCCCTAGCCAGTTTGGCTCAGTGGATAGATCACTGGCCTATGAACTGAAGGGTCCTGGGTTTGATTCCGGTCAAGAGCATGTAACTCAGTTGCAGGCTCCTCCCTGGCCTAGGCCCTGGTCAGGGTTGGTGCAGGAGGCAACCAATCAATGTGCTTCTCTCACATCAATATTTCTCTCTGTCTTTCCCTCTCTCTTCCACTCTCTCTAAAAATCAATGGGGAAAAAATTCTCTGGTGAGGATTAAAAAATAAAATAAAATAAAATAAAATATATCCCTTTGTCAAAAAGCACTATGATAGACAACACAAGTGGAATGAAGAAGAGTACAACACAATGTCTAGTAAGGGAGGTGAGCACTTTCAAAGTACAGCCTGATAAGTACTCTGTGGGAAACAAGAAAGCTTTATCTAGGCAGTGATGGCGAACCTATGACACACTTGTCAGAGGTGACACATGAACTCATTTTTTTGGTTGGTTGATTTTTCTTTGTTAAATGGTATTTAAATATATAAAATAAATATCAAAAATATAAGTCTTTGTTTTACTATGGTTGCAAATATCAAAAAATTTCTATATGTGACACAGCACCATAGTTAAGTTAGGGTTTTTCAAAATGCTGACACGCCGAGCTCAAAAGGTTCGCCATCACTGATCTAGAGGTAGACATGAACTTCAAAAAAAATTCTCCAATGTACTAGGCTCCATGTTTACCCCCTGGATCATCCATCAGTCCTTTACATTAGCCTCAATGCCCTAATTGTATTCAAAATTTTGGCTACAATTCTTGGATCTGACCTGCTTTCCCACTTGCTTTACGTTCTTAGCTTTAACATCATGGAGGTGGTCTATGTATCTCTCCAACCTCTAGACCCCTACTTGCTGGCCAGTAACTTTGGTGTCCTGGCTCATGTATTTGGCCTTTAATATTTCATCATGCCTCAGATTGCTTCTAAATATGTAAGATGTATACTGTGAAGAAGTAAAAAATCCTATTTCAGGAAATACTCTAAGCATTAGAATTTGACTTACATATCAAAAGATGGGTTTGACTTTAATATAACAATAAAATTGGAAAATTAAGATAGAGGGATGATGAATATGAACAAAGACACCAGAGAAAACCCAATGGCATATTTCAAAAAGAGTCAATGGAGTATTTTGGTGTGCTTGGCCTATTTGGTTCCTGATATTAGAAAAAAAGGAATAATATCATGCTAGAAAGAAAAAGGAGTATAAAGATGGAGATAGAAGTAAATATTCGTGAAATAAAGCAAGAAAGAGCTTGAGGGGGTAGCAGAGTTACACAAAGGCAATTTGGGCATGTTGGTGATGATGATGTATGCCATGATTCCCCATTCATTAGCTGGAGGCAGAAAATCAAGGAGTTATGAGTAACAGAATAATATAATAGTAGGCACTTCAATAGTAACAGAATAATATAATAGTAGGCACTCATCCATACTATTATCTATATAATAATATGGATGAATACCCACAAGGTGAACATTGTCCTCCTAGCTGCCCTGAATTTCTTTCCCTTCCCAGGCAGTATCAGTGGGATCAAGAACTCTCCGAGTTGGCCCAGGGGCACCACTAATGTCAGTAGTCTCTGCTGGAAGCCTAAGGACTGGAGCAATGCTGTTCCTTATGATAAATGCTTCATCTCCTCATCTCCATGGTATTGTCCTGATGCTGCTGCTACCACCAAGTTTGCCTCTTCTCCCAAGCTCTCTTCCTATTGGGGCTGCTGCTGCTATTCCTACTACACCCAAGCTAGCCTGCTTAAAGTTATGTGGCCTTGTGCTAGAGCCTGAACCCTGGGCTGTATTAACCCAACTGTGGGTTATGGAAATGAACATAGGATGGAGGAATATGCTACCATAGAAGAGAGAAAAATGAAATGATTCTTAAATAAGTATAATTTGTCCTGAGCTTGGAAAATGAGGGAGAGAGATTTGAAAAGGCAGAGAAGACAAAGGAGAGCTTTCTGAGTTAGAATAAAAATGCTGACTATGGAATTACAAAGTATGTTTGCAAGTCACGCCCAGAATTCTTAGCAGGTGAGGAGGATTTATGTAAGGAACTGATGGCACTATTTGTCTTGGAGCTAAATATTTTATTTTATTTCATGACAGAAAGGGAGAATGAGCATAAATAATACTCTTTTATGAAGCTGAAATATTTTTCTTCTCTACTGAAGAGAGTTGAGAATTGTCTTAAACATGAATTGAGAACTTGCAGCTTTTCCACATGGTCTTCACACAGAAAGGAGGCACAATGTTCACTAGGACAGACAGAGTGAAAACATCTATGACAGTGGTTCAGGATTCCCCAGACACAATTAATACACTTGTTTTGGGGACTAATAGGGTGGTATTGAGTAGGGCCAGTGCCAGTTCATACAGAGCTTTTGTGTGAATGATAAAAAGATACCCCATCATCCAAGGAGACATATTCGCATGTAGGCACATAGATTGGCAAGCCAAGTGAGAGCTGAAGTTAACCCCGCTTGTCCCCATAGCCAGTTAGCCTTGGGTAGTGCGCAGCCTGCGTGAAAAAGCCAGGCAACCCTCAGGCTCTAGCTACACTTAAAGTGAACGTGGGACGCCCCATCCCTCTCTTCCATCTGACTTGAAAATAGATAGAGGTTTCAAAGGACAATTAGTCTATTTTCTGGCCCAGTGAGACATATAAGCCTGGATTCCTCACCCTCCGCACCGATTTTTTTATCCTGTGTTTTCTTGAGATTGCATTACTCGTAGCCTTGAATGTTTAAAAGGGAAGATCAAATCCATTTATTCAATGTCAGAGCATAGTGATCCCAGGGCTATTCACTGGAATAGATTCTCTGTAGGCAGTGCTCACTGTGGCTTTCAGGAGTTCAGAGAGAATTTATAAGCACAATTCTTAGTTCAGTTAGAAAGAAAGCACATTCAAGATGTACTAAAATAGCTGAAAAGAACTGTAGTACCCTACTTTATGAGCACAAGATGAGCTTTTATTTACTAGATAAAGAATTTATAGCTGGGAGAAGTAAATTTCAGCTTGTAAGAATTTCTAACTATCATTCCACTTACTCCAATAGCTCATTGTAGAACACTAGTTTATGAGAGACTCTGAAAAATGAGGTTATAAACAATTGGATAATAACATTGAATTACTAGCCTTCTCAACTAATAATATTGCCTGTATGATTTAATACAATTTTTAAATAGCTACTTGAAATACATTCTCCTTATATACAATGAAATATAACTTTGTGGATAGGTTATTATAATAGAATGTGTCTATAAACTTTGCCTTCTATTCAAAGATTTGTTGTGGGAATCTAAAGGACATATAGACCCAAAAGTACTTTTTTAAAAAATATTTTTTATTGATTTTTAGAGAGAGAGAGAGAAACATAGATGTCAGAGTGAAACTTTGATCACCTTGACCCCAACCAGAGATCGAGCCCACAACCCATAGGACAAACCCCAACCAACTGAGCCACATTGGCCAGGGCCCAAAAGTACCTTTTCTTTTCTAAAAAAATATTTTTATTGATTTTTTTACAGAGAGGAAGGGAGAGGGATAGAGAGTTAGAAACATCGATGAGAGAGAAACATCGATCAGCTGCCTCCTGCACATCCCCCACCGGGGATGTGCCCGCAACCAAGGTACATGCCCTTGACCGGAATCGAACCTGGGACCCTTCAGTCCGTAGGCCAACACTGAGCCAAACCGGTAGGGCCCAAAAGTACCTTTTCAACTTACATAACCGGAAGACAATATGAAGAATTTTACACTTTGTTATATTTTTAATTAGATAAGAAGTTAATATACTGTTTTGTTTTCTCTGATAATCATTTGCAATTACATGTAAGGCTAGTCACAATTTTAAAAATGTTTGTATAATACTGAAAAAAATCATGGTAGGGTTTGTTTGTTTGTTTGTTTAAAACAAACAAAAAATACTGGACAACTGGATCCTATGTGAACACCTTGCAGTATAACCTTGACACCGATCATGTCATTTCACATTTTGGCATTTTGTTTTCCACGTTTCAAATGTTGCCCATTACCCTAAGGTCTACTGTGACAAAGTGAGAGCAGTGATAACCTCATAGAGATTAGATCGAATAAAGGCTTTACCGCTCTCTCTCCCTAACACAAAGCCTTCGCTCTGTTCTCCTTGCTGTCTTGAAAAGAGGTTAGAATCAGTTCCTACAGCGAACTAGTGTTCAGAACATTTCTCATCTTGGAATGTGTGTTTCATTGCTCTCTATATCTCCAGATTCTACTTAAAATCCAAACCTTTCCCAAGTCCCTTTAGCAAGCCTTCCTTGTCCCCTCCTCCCTCCTGTGACAGCCTACATCACTTATATCCTATTCTCACTTGTCTAATTGTAATGCAATCCTATGCCATCTTATATCATGTCTGTCTAATATGTATGAGCTTTGTTTCCTTAACAACACTGTAAGCCCCAGAATAGAAAATGGAGCGTTTCTCATTTTTGTTCTGTGTAGAGCTTGGTGTAGAGCTGAGCACACAATTGGTCCTACTCAATTCAGTTCAGTGAATTTGATCCAGCTTCCCTCTGACATGCTGGATATTTGGTTATGCGATCAATGCCCATTCCCCACACATCTCCTCATCCACTATATACAGGGTGTCCCCCAAAATGTATATACACCTTACAGCTGATAGCTCAATTTTGAAAATGAAATCTATTTTAATAAACACTGTCTTTGTAATTATTCAAAGTGTATGTATACATTTTTGGAGCTATATATATATATATA
>NW_005358943.1:3327048-3329708 GCF_000412655.1 Myotis brandtii | reverse complement strand
CTCTCTGAAATCAATAAAAATATATTTTTTTAAAAAGAAGAAAAATACACATGTTTAAGAATAGGCTTTGATAAATTTATGAATGACATGCAATATAGATTTTCAAGAGATAAATAAAGAATATACTAGTATAATAATGTCTAATGCTTACTGGGTACTTACTATGCCAGGCTCCATTTTATTTTAATTTCTCAATTTTTTTTATTTTCTCAATTACAGTTGATATTCAATATTATATTAGTTTTAGGGATAGCATGGTAGTTAGATATTTATATAACTTAAGAAGTGACCCCTCCTCCAATTACTTCCCCATAACTATTTTGTAACTGCCAATTGTACTTCTTAATCCCTTCACCTTTTCACCCATGTCAGGTCTTATTTTAAATGATGTCTCCTTGAGAAGAATAGTATCTTATTCCTTTTACAGAGGAGGAAATTGAGGCACAGATAGGTAAAATTGCCAGGTTCATTTAAGATGAATTTTGGATTCAGGCCCATGCAATTGGATATTAGATCTTCAGTATGAACATAGAATACCCTTTTAATTCTTTGAACTGACACCCAGGTGACAACTATTGTACAGTTAACATATCTCCCAGCACTGTTCACTGAACGCTTAAAAAAAACAAAACCACCTTGACCTGAACTTCTTCCATAGTTGCTCTGATGGTAGACTTTTTGGGAAGACACACTTTAAGGTCACATCCTATATAATAAAAGGCTAATATGCAAATTGACCAAACGGCAGAATGACCAGTCACTATGATGCACACTGACCACCAGGGGGCAGACGCTCAATGCAGGAGCTGCCCCCTGGTGATCAGTGTGCTCCCATAGGAGGAGCGCTGCTCATCCAGAAGCCCTGAGCCAGGCTCACAGCTGGCGAGCGCAGTGGCTGGAGCCTCTCCCTCTTCCACGGCAGCACTAAGGATGACCGACTTCTGGCAGTCAGACATCCCCCGAGGACTCCCAGACTGCAAGAGTGCACAGGCCAGGCTGAGGGACTCCCCTGCCTGAGTGCACAAATGTCATGCACCGGGCCTCTAGTCCTTTCATAATCTCCTCCCCTTAAGTACAAGACAGAAACTAACTTGCTGCTAAACAAAAGAATATGACCCAAGTAATAGGATATCACCCTTGTGATTAGCTCATGTAACATAAGATACTATCTTAGCAGACTAGAGGAAGAAACTTTCTTACTAACCTCCAAGGAGCAAACAGCCATGTTATGAAGTACCTATGGAGAGGCTTACATGGTACCTCTGGGATCAGCGAGTGGCTCCAACCCAACAACCAACAGAAACCCAAGGTCCTCAGTCATACAGCCACACGGAAATGAATTCTGTCAACTTCTGAGTCAGCTCAGAAGCACATACTTCCCCAGTCAGACTTTCAGATGATAACATAGCTTAGCTGACACTTTAGTTCCAGACTTGCGAGAGTGATAAGCAGAAGTCTAAGAGTGTCCCTGAATTCCCCAGCCCCTGGTGTATACACATTTTCCTACAATGTTTGTATTAAGATTAAGCCAAACATTACTCTAGGTGCCACCACGAAGGGATTTTGCACATACAATTAAGATCTCAAATCAGTTGGCTTTAACATAGGGAGATTATCATAGGTGTCACGTATACTATAGCATAGTGGTTTGATGGACATCCTATTATTTTTGTCATATTCTTTTGGTTAGCAGCAAGTTATTTTCTACTTTGTACTCAGGTGAGCCTGTAAAAGGGACTAGGACCTTCCTTGAGAATTTTGAAGCATTAGGAGTATTCAGAGCAAGGAAGATTCTCCATGGTTGGCTTGGAAGATGGAGGGGCCATGTGGCAAAGAATGCAGGAGGTTTCTATGAGCTGAGAGTAGCTCCCTGCTGACAGCCAGCAAGAAAATGCAAGCCTCCTTTCTACTGCCACAGGAACTGGATTCTGCTTGCAACAGGACCCTGAAGTCCAGATGACAACACGGCCTGGCTGACACCTTGATTTTAGCCATGTGATGTCCTAGTGACATTATGCCCAGATTTCTGACCTACAGAACAATGAGGTAATACTAGTAAATGGGAGGCGTCCTAAGCTGCTAAAATTGTGGCAATTTATTTAATTTATTACACAGTGATGGAAAACTAGTACACTTTTCACATTTGGAGTTGACATAAATTGAGTCATTTCAATTAAGTAAAAGTGAAATTACCCAGGATAGTACTTGGAGCATATGACATGCTAAATATTTGTGAGACTTTTTTTCTAATGAGCCTCTGAAATACAGAATTTTTTCCATCGTTTCCAAAGTGATCAGTGACATTTGCAAAAAACAACAACAACAAAATTTGCTCCCCCTCTAGAACAAATGAAAAGTACCACGCAATAGTCTACTGAAACAGTGCTCAGCCCAACTATTCTGCAGACATCTGTGATTATCCAGGAACAACAACAAAGAGAATAAAAGTCTGCAAACTTTACCTACATGTCTCAGATGGGACATGTAGAATTTAATATTTAAAGGTAGAATTTGATATTTCATAGTTTAAATTATTCCATAACTTATTGTTTCTTCAACTTCCCAGTCTTGCACTTACTAAAGTCCAAGAATACTGAGATCATGGAAAAGACTTCAATAAATTGTCTCCTGACTGAATCATAAAACTTGGCAGCTATGAA
>NW_005358943.1:3324120-3325515 GCF_000412655.1 Myotis brandtii | reverse complement strand
ACAGTGCTCAGCCCAACTATTCTGCAGACATCTGTGATTATCCAGGAACAACAACGAAGAGAATAAAAGTCTGCAAACTTTACCTACATGTCTCAGATGGGACATGTAGAATTTAATATTTAAAGGTAGAATTTGATATTTCATAGTTTAAATTATTCCATAACTTATTGTTTCTTCAACTTCCCAGTCTTGCACTTACTAAAGTCCAAGAATACTGAGATCATGGAAAAGACTTCAATAAATTGTCTCCTGACTGAATCATAAAACTTGGCAGCTATGAAATTTGTTTGTCATCTATATAAGATGATCTCTGTGTTGAGAATTCAAATGCTTAAATTCTGGCCTATGTGTCATAGATAATTTGAGTATCAGTTCCAAGGCTTTGGGATACATTCCAAAGTAAATAAGTGTTGTCTGAAATTTAGGCATTCTCCTATAGTTTAAAGCTTCTCATTTTCTGCTTTCAGAGAAGTTATGAATCAAGTTGATATTTATTCAAGACTAGAGACCCGGTGCACGAATTTGTGCACGGGTGGGGTCCCTCGGGGTGACCTGTGGAGATCAGGCCCCAGCTCGTGCCCCCAGCCTCGCAGCCCCACCTCACGCCCCCAGACCAGCAGCCCCACCTGGCACCCTGCCTTGGCCTGTGCCACCCCCTCACCTGCTCCACCATCCGCCTGTGGGGCAATCGATCAGGGCCGGGCCCCGTGCCAGGCTCCCTCAGCACCTGGGAGCTGGGCAGCGGCCCCACCCCCTGCCACCGCTGCTGGTCGCAGTCTGTGGGGAGATGGGCAGGGCGATTGGCCCACACTCGCACCCACCTTGGCCTGGCACCACCTGCTCACCTGCTCCACCATCCCGCCATGATCCCGCTCTCGTCGGGGCCCATTGGGGCCAGCAGCACCTCCACTGCCGCCTGCTGCCTGCGCCAAGTCGCTGACTCCCGCCATGTTCCGCACTGCCCCCCGGTGGTAAGCGCATGTCATAGCTAGCAGTCGAGCTCCTGGTCTCCCCTAGGGGACAATTTGCATATTAGGCTTCTATTATATAGGATTTGTTTGCACAGCCCCAGAGGTGGTTCCATATTACTGTTAAAAATCAATGATTCTCACCCTAGTGGGTTTGGCTCAGTGGATAGAGCGTGACCTGTGGCCTAAAGGGTTTGATTCCAGTCAAGGCACATGCTAGGTTGAGGGCTCATTACCAGTAGGGGGCGTGCAGGAAGCAGCCAATCAATGATTCTCTCTCATCATTTTTTTTTAATTAAATCTTTATTGTTCAGATTACATTTGTTCCTCTTTTTTTCCCCCCCATAACTCCCCTCCTCCCAGTTCCCGCCCCACCCTCCGCCCTCACTCCCTTCCCACTGTCCTCATCCATAGGTGCACGATTTTT
>NW_005358943.1:3297632-3323053 GCF_000412655.1 Myotis brandtii | reverse complement strand
ACTCGCACCCACCTTGGCCTGGCACCACCTGCTCACCTGCTCCACCATCCCGCCATGATCCCGCTCTGGTCGGGGCCCATAGGGGCCAGCAGCGCCTCCACTGCCGCCTCCCACCATGTTCCGCACTGCCCCCGGTGGTAAGCACACGTCATAGCTAGCAGTCGAACTCCTGATCTCCCCTAGGGGACAATTTGCATATTAGGCTTTTATTATATAGGATTTGTTTGCATAGCCCCAGCTCCTCTGAGCCTCGGTGTGCTGTTATTTTTCCTTCTAGTTGAAGAGACTCTCCTCAGCCAGCCTTCCTGTGGTTCTGGGTGATGTCCGTTCCGTCTTTTAGTTGTATTTTTAAAGTGGTTGTTTGCGGCAGCAATCTCCGGTGTTTACCTATGCCGCCATCTTGGTCTCCTTATCTCTCTCTCATCATTGATCGTTCTATCTCTCTCCCTCTCCCTCTCTGAAATCAATAAAAATATATATTTAAAAAAATAAAAAATGAATGATTCTCACATACTAGTACATGTTTGTGGGCCACGTGAGTCCCTTGACTTTAGAAATTTGTAAGTGATCTTGACCATTTCAGGATCCCAAGAATTATGAATGAAACAAGTGCATTTACATTTTACTCTTCAACAGCGAAGAAAGATTCAGCATGTGCTGCTTTCAATGGGATTACAGTTGATATTTGAGCATTACAGAAAGTCACCTTGTAAAGAAATGAGTTGTTTTTCATTAGAAGCACGTTTGAACAATGAACTGAAGTACCTTTTCAAGTTTGTACTGGTAAGGGGACAGGATGAAGTCAGATGTCCCAAATTTTTACTCATGTAAAAAGTTTACTTATGACCTTCATAGATATAAATTCATACTTTATAAATAAAGTGAAATTTTTGAAACAGTGAGCTGTTTTATATTGTTTGTGAGTTTATAATAGTTCGTGGTGTGTTTTTTTAAGCAGGCACATTTGCTTTTGAATGGAGAATCAGTTCAGTATTCAGTTAAACAAGAACGTTTCTTTTAACTTTTAAATATCCACTACCTTTGCTATCCAAACCTCTAGAAATAACTCTCTGTTTGTTCTGAAATACAATGTACTGCTTTACAAAGGTGGAGATTCATTGTTTTTTATAGGGCATGGCATCTTTTGCTAGTGAAGATCTTCAGAGATTCTGTTTGGGATCTAGAAATTAAAAATTCAATTTTATAAAATTTTATACTGATACAACACCAAAAAAAGACTAGTTCACAATTTAATACAAAAGATATAGGAAACATGTTACTCTTTGGGGGTTCTGAGATGTCCAAGATGTTCTCATTATATGTTTGAAAAATAATCTCCTGTTAGAACGACCTAGTGGCCTCCTAGATCTTTTTCTAAAATTTAGCCAGGCTGATGTGGCTCAGAGGTTAAGGGTCGACCTATGATCCAGGCAGTCACAGTTCGATTCCTGGTCAAGGCACATGCCCAGGTTGCAGGCTCAAACCCCAGTGGGGGGGGGGGCATGCAGGAGGCAGCCAATCAATGATTCTCTCTTATCATTGATGTGTCTCTCTCTTCCTCTCCCTTTCTCTCTGAAATCAGTAAAAATATATATATATTTTTAAATTTTTATACTTGGAGCAGAGTGGGTAGGATGGACTCTGTAGGATCAGTAAATACAAGGAACATGTACCAGGTTAAGGGGCCTTTATAGGTGGTGGTGGGGGCGGGGTAAATAGAGGATCCTGGAAGGGCTCTTCCACATATAGTGTGACTATTAAGAGATTCTGGAAACCTGAAAAAATTACTGGAAGGGAAGAATGATGGCCCAAGCTAATGAAAAATATGGCACCAAGCACCGTATTATAAACAAGTCTTTCTTGGTTCTCCAGGTATCTCTTTTTTATTATTATTATTATTATTATTGATTTTTTTGCAGAGAGGAAGGGAGACGGATAGTTAGAAACATCGATGAGAGAGAAACATCTATCAGCTGCCTCCTGCACCCTCCCTACTGGGTATGTGCCCGCAACCAAGGTACATGCCCTTGACCGGATTCGAACCTGGGGCCCTTCAGTCCTCAGGCCGACGCTCTATCCACTGAGCCAAACCGGTTAGGGCTCCAGGTATCTCCTGAATAAAATTTCTTCTGTTTGCTTTATGAGCCCCCTTATTTTCCCACATCTCAGGTCCCCAAACAGAATTCATCATCTTTGCTAGAGCACTGCTGTCATGGATGGCACCACCACAGAAGTGTCTGAGAGTTTCCTAGACTCCCTCTGTCTCAAGGCCTGTGTCCTCCATCCAGTCCTGTTCTTAAAGCATCCGGATGTTTACCAGATCCCTCCCCTTTGCTTCATTCCCATGGCTCTGGCTTTAGCACCAACTCTCTCAAGTGGTCCTGGTTCTGAAACACTGTAACAGCCTCTCCCTGCCCCCTCTGTCACAGCAGCTGTCCGGCTCCCACACTCCCAGCTAACCTTTACTCTGCCGGAATGATCTTTCCGAAATACAAGTCTTATCTTTGCATTTGCTGGAATGATTTCCCATCGCCTAAAGAATGAAGTCCAAACTCTAGGATGGCATGTGACGTTCTCATGGTTTGGCTGCTAGTTCAGCTTCCTTTCTCACAGTTCCTCCATATACAGAACATTCATTTCCCACTTCGATGCCTTTCCCACATGGTCCTCTCTCCGCCTACAATTCCCTTTTCTCCCTTGTCTGCCTGGTCAACTACTACTTTTCTTTCTATCTCTTCTGATTGCCTATTTAGTCGATCCCATGCATTTGCATCCTCTTGGCATCTTTCTTGCGAAATTTTAAAAACCACAATCCAGTATAGTGACTCAGTTATTCCACAAACAGTTCATATTTAAATTTATTACGAGCATAACCATAGCTAAATACAACAAAGGTGTTGCTATAATATCATGCACAAGCTGATGTATTTACTTTTTTTTTTTCCCTATTTAGTCGATCCCATGCATTTGCATCCTCTTGGCATCTTTCTTGCGAAATTTTAAAAACCACAATCCAGTATAGTGACTCAGTTATTCCACAAACAGTTCATATTTAAATTTATTACGAGCATAACCATAGCTAAATACAACAAAGGTGTTGCTATAATATCATGCACAAGCTGATGTATTTATTTTTTTTCTTTCCTGATTTTTGCTAGGTACTAGTTTTCAACAAGCAGTTCATGTATAAACATGTTATTGAAATTTGTTCAGGTTTGTTATTGTGCTTTATGTTTTGTTCTGGTTCTTAATAAAATATGTTTCCTAAAGGTACTTCGGTTATCTGTACAATAACTCAGTCACGTTTACTTTATATTGTGGCTTGGTGTTTAGTTAGAGTACTCACTGAAATACTGTAGTGGAATTTGCTATACTGTATTCTGTGATCTCCAATTAAGCAGTACATTTGCTGTATAATTGCCTGCTGTATGCCAGTTTTTCATGACACCAAAACATTTATTTTGAAGTTTGTAATTTCTGTTTTTCATGGTTAAAGATTAAGAGTTCTGCACACCCAGAATTTGTCTTCCTTACGGTATTCATGCAAATACATTACTCAGTATTTGCATGAACCAAATAATATATTTTTCTTCACAAAAACTATTTCAATACCTTTTTCATAATGTGCACTCAACCCATCTCCCACAACACAAATTTCATTGTAAACTACAGGTATATTTTATATTCCAGCAAATGTCAACAAATGGAGTACTTCCAGTTAAGGGACTTGGGGAAAGACCCATGGAGGAAGTAAAATTTGAGCTGGGATGTGATGGATAGTTTGGAAGCAACACAGACAAGACTGACTGAGAAAATAGAAGCAATTCTGTGGGGGAATTTCATGATGGGAGGGAAGTTGAGAGCATGACTGTGGCCCTGCTATAACTCAGGAAACTGCGATGTGTATAAAAGGACTTTCCGGAGGTAAAGTTGAAAAGCTAGATTGGAGTTTAATCATGGAGGCCCTTGAATGACAGGCTATGGATATAGACGTTCATTTTGTAATAAAATTAGGAGCCACTGAAGGGTTTTGTTTTGGTTTGGTTTCTGTTTTTAAAAGCAGAAGTAATAGAAGCAAGGCTGCCCTTCAAGAAGATTAACCCGGCAGCCGCATGTTAAGTAGGTTAGAGAGAAGAGCTGGGAGGTGGGGGGGCACCTGCAGGGAGGCCGACAGAGCAGACAGTGGATCATAGAGATAATGAGGTCAAAACTAGAGCGGTGACATTGGGAGCCTGCAGAAGAGACAGAAGGCAAAAAATGGGGCAGAGATTGGATCAACAGGATTCATTAGGTATTTGGCTCTGGAAGGCAAAGGAAATTGCCCTCCGTACTCAGGAGAATGGTGGTATGAGTTAGGACAACTAATATGTCCATTTTGGAATGCAGAGTCACCGAATTTTAGGTGTCAGCAGATCATTCCGAGCTTTCCACAAGGCAGTTCCCAATTTAGGAGCAGAAATCAGGAAAGAAGCCAGGTTTGGAGACGCTGATTTGGTGGTGGTGGCCACCATGATGATGTGCCTGACAAATCTCCCACTACTGGGAAAGTGCGGTCCTCCTATATAAATGCACACAATTTCCACTGACTTCATATATCCATCCTCATCCCAGTCCTCCTTGGCTTAGGTGAAAGATTCTGTTTTCTAAAACTGGCCATAGCAATTTGCCTGGCCCTGTTGGTGATACAGCCTCCACCTGACTCTCCTAGGACATTCTCCCTTGGAACCCATCACAGCAGAGGAAGCCCAGACTAGCTCGCATAGAGAGACCATGCGGGGAGCCCCATGTTGAGAAGAGTCTAGACCAGTGATTCCCAAAGTGGGCGCTACCGCCCCCTGGTGGGCGCTGCAGCGATCCAGGGGGGCGGTGATGGCCACAGGTGCATTTGTTTTAACTTTTTTTGTATTACCTTTCTATTCTGAGTTCAATAAATAGTTTCATAATTTCAAACTTCAATGTTTCTAATTTACACCTTTCTTTACTATATTTTACGAAAAAGGTAGAAACATTAATACATATATCTTTCTATTTAATTGCTATTAAAATTTTAAAAAAATTAATTTCCAGGGGGTGCTGAGTAATATTTTTTCTGGAAAGGGGGCGGTAGGCCAAATAAGTTTGGGAACCACTGACCTAGATTAACACAATAGTTATTTGAAAGAGATGATAAGTATCCCATAGGCCATTTTGTTCAAGTAGAAAATCTTGAATCATTAAATCAATATTAAATTATTCAGTTTAACTCATAAAGTATAAAATTGTGTCTTCTAGTGATGATGTTCTGCATTTATATTTTAAAAGACTATTTTAAGTGAAAAGATGGAATCATTATAAGAAATTGCAGTGGGTGGCTATATTAACCTCCAATAAAGATCCTAAAGTTATGAATCACTGAGTTGGAGTCACAGATAAGAGTGATCTTTGAAGTGCCGACGAGCCCTAAGTAATTAATATCTTCTATATCTTCTATTTTCCAGCTACTCAGAAATATGTGGGTCCATATATATTGCTCTTTGTCATCCTTCTGCTACTTTTTAATTTTTTTGAGTAATATTATTACTTCTAATATTAAATATAAATTCTAATAATATGTGTATTTCATAAACATGATGGAAAATACATTTTTTAAAACTGACTGACCATCTACTATTGATTATTATAATATAATTTAGCAAACACTGAAGGTTTTTTTGATTAGGCAGCAATAATCTAAGGTTTCTCTTACTATTGTTTCAAAAGAAAATGCATGCTCTCTAAAAGTGTACGACTTCAAATCAAAACAAGATGGCTTAATCAATATAATAATAGGCTAGCATCTGAATCATTCAAGCAATATGGTTTCCAGGTTTATTGATGTATTATAAAGGCCAATGTCAATTGAGCATTGTTGCTTTGGTTGCTGTAGATATGGTAGTGTATCTCTTCAGATGTTAGAATTTAACTTTAAAGAAAATAAATGGATAAGCCTTTACTCAAAGGACTTGTTTCTTCACAGTCTAGGGAACTGTTTACTTTCTCTTCTGCATCGGTTTAGAAAGCTAGTATGTTGTTAATTCTGTCTCTATTAGATGCCTTTTGACTCAGGAGATTAGCAATGTTAGCAGGAACATCTGTTGATCTTTTGAAAGGCAGCCAATGAAGTTGGCGTTTCCTTGGCCAGACAAGTCATGGGATCATAGTCCAGTCCTGAGCTAAGTGTAAAGACAACAAGATTAGTTCTGACATCTAGAAAAAGAATGGAATACATGGGAAAATGCTAGACTTAGAAAAATTAATATTCTCTTATTTTTCCACAGTTAAAATGAATGGAAAATTTAGCTAGAAATGGAATGGAAAGTTAGCTAGAAATGGAAAGTTGTAAAACTCTTATATATGCACAGTTAAAATAAAGGGTTGAATGATTCATAGAAAATGTGGATCATATAATACCTTGCTATGAAAAAAGAACACTAATTGGTCTAGTACTGCTCAAATAGATGGTTCATTAACAATATAATTATTAATAAACATTTAATGTTAAAATGCTTAAAATAGTTTCTAGAAATAATGCATTTTTCACTAATGCAGACTACCTTTGGGTATTATAGACTATGTCTTTGTAAAATTTCAGGTTTCAATTCTTTTCAGATTTTTTAAACCTTTAGTCATTCAACCAGAAAGCTATCATGTCTTCAAAGATATTCCATTAGATGATCTTCTACAGGTTCTTCAATTCCCTGCAATCTTTATTCCTATTCTATTGATCTTTGGGGATATGAGTTCCCTCTGCCCAATCGCTATTTATCTCTATGCATTTCATGTACACATCCATCCTTCTATCCCTGTCTTGCTCTCTGCCATTCTAACTACTATAATCTAACTACACAAGTCCCCCCCTCCCCAAACTAAGATGATTCTTAAGTGTCTTTGAACTATCATATATTTACAAATCCACTGATATTCTCCTCTATACATATAGCTTCTTTCTCAACTTTACTTGTAAACTTTTAAAAGGCGGGTATATATGCTATTCTTTTACCTCCCTCATCTGTAAAATTAATTTGACTTTATCTTGATTCTAATAATATGTTACATTTTCTTTCAATATCTTTATTTTTAATTCTGACTTCTTACAAAAATAAAACACAATCAGTTTAGACAGATGCCTCATCCTTAAAACACTCTTTCCCTTAGCTTCTTAGTTACTACATGGAAGACAAAGGATTCCGTTGTCAGCCAACTTTATCTGCTCATTCTGTTACTTCATAGAGAGCTTCTTTTCCACCAATTTTACTGACTCCTCCTCTTCCAGCCTTCAAAAACCAGGGTTCCTTGGGACTTTTTCTAGGTCTTCTTTTCTCATACATTCCTCTCAATTTAGATTATTTCTCTTCTATAGCTTCTGTTATCTTCTCTATGAGTGTGGAGGTTTTAAAATATGTCTACAAATTTTTTTAACAATTCAATACTGTCAAAATATTGGAATCCCATTAATATTATCTAAAATGGAAATGCTTAATTTCTTTATATTCTCTAGCTACCACTTTCAGGAACTACAAGCACAGCTCTCTTCCAAAATCATGTTCTAGTGTAATGTTACCGGACCTTGAATGCCAGGTTCTTGAGTCTCAACATCATAGAAATGAGCAGTGAACTCAGTACAAGATCAAGCAGGTAGAGTTTACTGGAAAGAGCTTGGGCACAAGGGAGTCGACCAGAAAAGGGAAGTAGCGCTCCCTGAAGGGGTCTTGGAGATGGCCTATATAGGAGCCTTGGGGTCAGGGGTAAAGCTTGGGAATGAGGAGGAGGTCAGCTGTCCCAGGATCATCATCTGGCAGCGTTTGACCCTGGGGTAGTCACAAGATGTCACTTCAAGGGATTATAAAATAATACTTGAGCAAACATTCTACTTACCATTTAATTGACAAAACAACTATTTTGCAGAACATGATGTTAAGAAAGGATGTCATTGTTGTACATTCTTTCCTTTAAGGGTATGTTTAGGTTAACTTCAACTATGGAATTTTACTGAAAGCAAGGAATCATAGCCAGACCTCTAAGATGGAGTTCTTTCCGTCAAGATGGAGTTTAGGATCATATGGTCTCATAATTATCAGGTGACTACATCAGTTCTCTATTGCCTCATAACAAACCATACCAAAACACAGTGGGGATCAAAGCAACAATCAACTAGCTTACTCACAAATCTTCAATCTGGGCAGGACTTAGCTGGGTGGCTCCTCTCTGGGGTGGCCTGCCTGGGGGGTGGAGGATTTAGTTTCAATGTGGCTCACTCATGTGCCTGGCACGTTGGTTCTGGCTGTCAGCTGGGAGCTCAGCTGTGGCTGTGGCCTGGGGCCTCTGCTCCTCTTCACATGGGTCCCTCTGTGACCCTCTTGGACCTCTTCATAGCATAGTAGCATAGTTATCATTCCAATAGTGAATGTCCCAAGAAAACAAATAGATATGGATGACATTGTTATGATTTCATTTGACGTGAAGCAGTTACAATGGCCTGCTCACATTCAAAATGAAGGGACCTAGACTCCACCTTTTGGGTACTTGAAGAACATGTGCATAGAAGATACCATTACAATTGTCTTTAAAATTCACAATCTGTTATAGGGACTAAAGTACCAAGTGATTATCTGTAAGTTAACTCTGGATCATCCACATAATCCAAATGCCAACCAGATGTCTCTCCAGTTCTAATCAGTGCAACTTGTCTCTCTTTCCTCAGATGTTTAAAGATAGGAGGAAATTGCTTTTATACATATAATGTCAAATCATTATATATTATAATATCATATATTATGATATTAACATGTTCTATGTATAAGATATATATATACACTATATATGTATTACATACTTATATGTACTAGATATTATGATATTAACATGTTCTATGTATAAGATATATAATATACACTATATATGTATTACAATGTGCTACATATAATCCTATCTAATAAAGAGGGAATATGCAAATTGACCACCACTCCATCACAAAGATGGCGGTGCCCAGTCTCCTCAGCCCTGCCAGAGTCCCACAGCCCCTTCAGCCCAGTCAGGGGTGGGGGGAGGGCAGCAGGCACACTGTGCGGCCAGACCCGCCCTCAGCACCCCAGCCGACCAGGGCCAGCCCAAGATGCAGGCAAGCCTCAGATGTCAGCTGCCCAGCCACCCAGGGCCACCCAAGGCTCAGGTAACCAGGGCCAGCAGAGGCTTGCACTGCTGGCAGTGGCAGCAGCAGAGGTGTGATGGGGGCATCGCCTTCCCCTGATCGCCGGGTTGCCTCCCGCCCCTAAGGGCTCCCGGACTGTGAAAGGGGGAAGGCGGGGCTGAGGGACCCCCCCCCAGTGCATGAATGTTCATGCACCAGGCCTCTAGTCCTATATAATAAAAGGCTAATATGCTGTCAGTGTCATCTTTTCCCCCCAGTTTTTGAAGGCCAAAGAAAGTGAAATGAGCAAACTAAAACTTCCCAATGCATGTTTAAAGAATAAGTCTTACCAAAGTGAGACAGTCAAATAGACAATGCTATTCAGTTTATGCTTCTCCATTTATTTCTGCTAGAACATAAATTTTAAAAGGTTGAAAAAAGTTACAGTCAGCACTGAAGTAAACTTAAACCAGAGAACCTCAATATTAATACTCAATGTCTCATTTTCAAAATTTTATATAGTCTTATCTCTGACTCAGCATCACTGCCTAAAATATAGCAGAACGTAACTCTTAGGATCATCTCTCATTTATCACAGGCAGAAAATAACAAATAAATCAACATGTGACATTCTTACATCTCCAGGGTCACAAATATATTACTGTTTCATAAAAAGCAAAAGAAAAGAAAGAGATAATATGTGCCAGTGTTATTTCCTTCCAAATACAAATTACACAAACTATCATCTTGTTTTCCCAGGAAAGCATTGGCTAGAGCCTGAAGCTCACACATTAGGTTTTCAGTAAGAATCCCAATTCTCTCGGCCAGCACTATACCCAGGTTTAAATCTTTTGGCAGCTTTATGGGTTTACAGGGAAAGAATTTAAAAAGTGATTCACTTTCTCTTTTCTATACATATGCATTTACTTTATGGTATCAATTTCAGGTGAAATCAATCAAAAAATAATAAAATTCTCTTTAGAAAACAGCAAACCACCTATTGGTTTCTTTTTCTTTCATAAAAAATAAAGTACAATATCAAAAAAGAAAGAAAACAAACCAAGATACATGTGATGCACTTTATTTTAATACCTTGTGCATTCTTGAGTGTGAGGAGTTATGACATTTCCCTCATAGTTTTAAATATTTTTATTATGTGCATATACTTTGGAAGGTTGCTATGAATCAGACTTATGTGGTGAGAGGTGTTTAGATAATACACAGCATCAAAAAGAATGTTACAAAGAGAAAAACATAGCTAACCAACTGATTATCTTATTTAGGAACATAGTAACATAAGAATGAGTTCTATACTTAGTTCAATTTCAGTTCACATATTTATTGTGACATGAGAATGATTAATAGCAGCTGCCTTTTAGGGATAGCAGCATTAAATGAAACAATTCCTGTAAATCCATTAGCATAGTGGCTGACACATAGGCACGATGACTATGAGCCATTATTATTATTGCCAAGCTCAGCTGTCTCTTCACCTGTGAAGCTTGTCTTTCAAATCTTCCCAATGAGAATTGTCTCTCACTTCCTGTACTACCTTGGCATTTTGTTGACCTCTTTCTTATAGCACTTCTATTGTGAATTCTGGTTATTAATAGATATGTATGTCTTCCACATTAGATACTAGTCCATTAGCTAGGACCATGTCTTCTTCATATTTTTCTCTTAGTGCACTTTTCCCAATACCTACTACCAGGTGTAGACACACTGGACTTTAAATGAATGTTTATTAAGATGACAGTTTCTTTCTCATCCTTCAGGTTTCATGTCAAATGTTACCTCTCTGTTGACTCATTCTGAAGAAGCCTCGCCATCCTCCTCAGCTCCCACCAAAGGAACTCAATTACATCACCCTGTTTATTTCGTCCACAGTCCTTATCATTTTGAGATATCATTCAACATATGTACTTGTTTATTGTTTGTCTCTCCTGGCAGAATGTAAGCACCATGATAGTGGAGCCCTTGTTTATCACTGAATCCTTAGCCCCCGGACAGTAAGCATCAGTGTAAGGACTCAGGGAGTATTCCTTAAATGAATTGTGACATGTCCGAGGGCCCAGAAATGACTGGCAGTAGCAGGGATGTGTCCTAGTTTTCCGGTTTAACGAACAAGTAAAGTTGGTGATGACATCTGAATATTTAAAAAGGTGATATTCAGGAACAACCGTGAATAATGTGTCCTTCCTGACTCACTTCCTTTGCCTCTGCCACCCCCAGCTACCTCTGCTCACAGAGCGCGCCACCTGCAGGATTAAGCCCAAATAAATTCCCAAAGCAGAGAGCTTTAAGCAGCTCTGGAACCAGTTAAGGGCCACGTGTCCAAAACGGAAACCATCCCAACACGCCACGATATTTTGAATGTAATTTAAAAAAATCAATTTGTAATGAATGTTATAATAAAAACATATCTATTACTTACAATTCGGGTGTTCTTGAATATTTTCAGTTGAAAATTCTCACGAAAAAATTATTTTAAAGTTGGTCTATAGACGCTTATGGCTGGCAATTAAAACAGAATTAGTAGGACTCGGGCATGCCTGTATGGTTTAGGCAAGGTTTGCTTTACATGAAAGGGTCTGCCGAGTAATACCAGGCAACACTGTCTCTTAGCGTAGGTGATGAAAGACTTTCTGGCTCACTAGGAAATAGCTAGGACATTGCGCCATTTGAGTGAGGCCACCCAAGTTTTGAATTACCTTGATTAAATGTAATAGGTGGAGATGGTCTTCCACGTGGCTCATTTCCAAATTTGCATAAGGGTCTGGTGAATGAAAAGTGATCTAAAAGATCCGGTGGGATCCGTGGTAGAAACAGTGTTGAAGCCTGATAGTGATTAGAGAACAAGGGTGTCTCGTCCTTTTTCTGAAGATTACAAGAGCCTTTACCAGGTATATGGAGTGTGCATATACATTGGGGTTTGGAGAGGAAATACATGCTATTTGGCAGAAATCTATGACGTGGGTGTTAAAGAAATTGTGTGGCCCTTTACCAGGTATATGGAGTGTGCATATACATTGGGGCTTGGAGAGGAAATACATGCTATTTGGCAGAAATCTCTATGACGTGGGTGTTAAAGAAATTATATGGGCTATGTCACAGTATAAAATTATCAACTCAGTTTTTCATTAACTAATAATATTATTACTTGGACCAAAAATCTTGACTGTTGAGCTTCCAGGTTGGTGGACATGCGGGGGTGCTGGGGAGAGTGGCAACCTGGGAAGGGCATGGAAACTCCACAGCCCTTCCCACATACCTTACCTACACATCTTTCCATCTGGCTGTTCCTGAGTTATATTCTTTTATAGTAAACCTGTAATCTAAAACACAGGAGACACAGAGAGAACAGCACATAAATACAGGCAGAGGTTAGAGTGATGCATTTGCAGCTAAGGAATGCCAAGGATTGCTGACAACACCAGCAGCTAAGACAAAGACAAAAAAACGCCTGGCTGGTGTAGCTCAGTGGTTGAGCATGGACCCATGAACCAAGAGCTCACCAGGTTCCATTTCTGGTCAGGGAACAAGCCTGGGTTTCGGGCTCCATCCCTAGTAGAGAGCTTTGCAGGAGGCAGCTGGTCGATGTCTCTCTCTCACAGGTATTTCTATCTCTCTACCCCTCTTCCTTCCTCTCTCTCTAAAGAGATCAATAATAATAAAAAAAACATTATGAAAAAAATAAAAACACTGATACCTAGTTCATCCCAAACCAATTATACCACTTTCCAGCAGTAGGACTCAGGTATCAATTTGTTAAAAAGAAAAGAAAAGAAAAGAAAAAGACAAAAAATAAATTATTCTCTAAAAACTTCAGAAAACTTCAGAGAGAGCTTGGCCCTTGCCAACGTCTTGATTTGGGACTTTTAGCCCCCGGAACTGTGAGAGAATGCATTTCTGTTGTTTAAAGCCACCCAGCTCCTGGTACCTTATTAAGGCAGCCCAAAGAAACCAGTGCAGGTTCCTTCACCTGCTGCCATGCCTACTTGTGGATCAATAAAATAATAATGAAATCTTCCTCTGAGCAAAGCATTCACTTCATAGGGAAAGAAGCACAAAAGTGGCTTCGTTCTCAGAGGATTTATTTTTCTTTTTTTTTTATTTTGTTTTATTGCGTAAAGTATTACAAAGAGTATTAAATATGTCCCCTTTTTTTTTTTTTTCTCCCCTTGACCTTCCCCTGGCTTCCCCTACCCTCCAGTGTCTTGTGTCCATTGGTTATGCTTATATGCATGCATACAAGTCCTTCGGTTGATCTCTTACCTCTCCTCCTCCCCTATCCCTCCCGGCCTTCCCGCTGTAGTTTGACAGTCTGTTTGATGCTGCTCTCAGAAGATTTTTTTATTTTTTATTTTTGTAGTGGCTGGGTTGTCTCTTATTGGAGAATGATTGAATGCATTTTCAGTTGTGATGGCTTCGTGTGATAAGATTCAAGAAGAATGCTTCAAGGCATGATCTCTTCTGTGAAATTTGTAGAAATAAGTGTGTAAAGAAAGGCTTCCAGTTTCACTATAATGCTGGATATAAAATAAAAGTACTTGATTTATTTTCTTTCAAGAGAGAATTGGATGAGTAAGGATTTTACATTCTATTGTTTTTTCTGACTAAAGCTAGATCCCTATGTTCTCAATTGCATTCCATTGGAATGACAAAGTTTTATGTAGGGCAAATAATTGATAAAACAGATGCCAAAGAAACGTAAAGCTATAAGCAAGTACATTTTGGAAAACTAAAAACCAACCTCAGGGTAGCTGCTGGAACAAACATAGTCACAGCAGAATGGGAGCTGTATTTCACACAACGTAATGATGGCATTTAATAAATGTGTTTTCATTTAAAAAATAAACCAAACGTGACTCTCTCACAGCCTCCAGCCAATCTGTCAGCATATTTCATCAGCTTTTCCTTCAAAACATATCTAGAATCTGGTCACCTCCATTGCTACCTCTCTAGTATGAGTTTCTATTCTCTGTCCTGGGGATTGTCCTTGGGGATATGCCCCGAGCTTGTGTCCAGTTGGCCTTTATCTCACTCTATGTTAATAGCCCAAATCCTTACAATGTCCACAGACCTACACGCCTTCCCCAGCAGCCCCTCCATGAACTCTTTCACTGCATTTCCTACCAATCTCCAACATGATCTCTCCTCTCAAGCTTTGGCGGCCTCCTTGCGTTTCCCTTCCCATGAAATGTTCATGCAGGCATCCACATGGCTTACTCCATAATTTCCTTCAAGACTTTGCTAAGATGTGACTTTATCAATGGCACTCCCTATATTCCATCATTCCCCTCCCCCCGCAGAGCTCATCACCATGTTCTATACCATGTATAGGACTTGATTATTTGTCTATTCTCTGCCTGTTCCCACTGCAATGGAAGCCCCATGAAAGCAGAATGCTTATATGTTTTGTTTATTGCTCTGTGCCTAACCTTTAAGACACTGCCTGGAACACAGTAGCACTAAATAAATTATTTTTTGATACATTATAATTATACCTTCTTTGGTCTCATTCACTAGACTCTATATAAAAGTTATGTCTTGTTAATCTATCACAGTCCTCCACAAATGTTCTTTGAATGAATGAATGTGAAAAGCTTTGAAAAAATATATATAATTCCACTTATTTTAAAATTCACTTTATACTCACACCAAATAGCAATTAATAAGCACAGATGGCGCTATTTTTGAGTAGGTGAGGGAAATAACTGAAAAGCAATCAATTTCATTTGAATATTTATTTTAAATTTCAAATTATGCTCTAAAATGTACTAAAGAACTGAGGCAGACATTTTGAATTCTGCAGACATCCAAGACCTACTTATTAGTTTGATGCAAAACTTGGGTTCCCTGTTCTCTTATTTTGATTACTTTTCCCCATTTCTATACCCAGAGTATAAAGAGAAACATTCATCCTCAGGGAATGGCATCGCGAGCAGAAGCGATGAGGGCTGCACTCTAAGAGGATTAAGCACACAAAGCAGATAATTAACTTGCTGAGGTCCCACAGAAAACTGGAGAGTAGCAAGCACAGCATTTGGAGTTTCTGTTATCCTAGGGAAGATTGATGCAGCAAATGGCCATGGTTTATGCCTCGGGGTTCGTTTGTAGCCCTAAGTGTTAACATACATAAGAAAAATATTTAACCTAAACATCATGTAAAGAAAATAAAATGTTAATTCACGAAAGTGGTTTGTTTCTAAATATAGGTTGACATCTAGTTTAAGACCAAAACATACTATATGTTTTGCTAATATCTTTGAAATCACTAGCACTAGCATTAGAACTCCAAATAATAAAATTTCACCAGGGAAAATGAGGAAAATGCAGAAATACTAGATTTCTCCAAGTACAAACCCGTATAATTGGTTTTATAGCCACTTGCACGATACTTGCCTTGAGTGGAGAAATTATGTGTGATTTTAAGTTTTCTTCTTTGAGCTTTTAGACTCTAAATTTTTTTTTTATAAAGAACATATATTTTAATCAGAAAAATCATGAAAAATTACAGGTGCTAATAATTTTAAGTTTTCTTCTTTGAGCTTTTAGACTCTAAATTTTTTTTTTATAAAGAACATATATTTTAATCAGAAAAATCATGAAAAATTACAAGGTGCTAATATTTTTTTTCTGATATGTAGTAATCCTCCTTGAATATAATATTCAGTCCTTAAATTTAGACATTAGAAATGTGCCTCACGTGTCCGAGAGCAAAAGGCCCAGTTGATCTGGCAGAAAACGGCTCTGAGTCTACCAAATTTGACTCATTCCCTGGGAACTGTTTATTGTAAATTGAAAGTGTACTGCCAGGAGAATAAGTCATCATCTAACTGAAGGGAAAAGAGAGGAATCATTTTTGACAAGCAATCTGACTTTGAAAAGAAAGGAATAGAGAAAGAGAAAAGTAGGAAGGATTTCAGATTTCTTTGATACACTATATGCAAACAGTGGCGATAAATGGGCTATAGTAATTTTTGAAATCTTTCCTAAATATCTATTATCTTCCAAAATCTTAGAAATACTTATTACTATCCCTGAATATATTATTTTGGACAAAACTTAAAATCATTCTTACACAGATATGTCATCAGGGTAGTCCCCCACAGGAGTACCCCCTCTCCTCCCACTCTCTGATTTTGGGGAATTTGATTCCATTTGACCCGGTTCTTAGGTCTCTGCCAATGCAGGATTCGTATACATGGGAGGGTGGCCATCTCCTCAGCCTTGAGTACACCAGCTAGGCTAAGTAACTCCTGTGGTTATCATCTGCAAGCTTAAAAGGTCTAAATCAAATATAAAAGCAAAAGGAAGTTAAAGGCTGAAGGGAATTTCGGCCACCTTTTAAGGACTGAGGTAGGCCTAATTAAAATAGAATTGGACGGGATGGTACCGTTACTGGACAGGGGACCTGACGCTTGGCGGGTCTGCCGAGGGATGGCTGGTCGTGTACGGATTCTTGACTTTGTACAGGCAAACAGTTTCACAACACGAGACCAGATGACTTTTATACGTTTATTAAAACTGGGGACAGTGAAACAAGAAAAGGGCAGGGGAGTTATCCGAGGCTGGTCTGCTTTGGATCACTAAGTCAGAGAAAAGAGGACCTTGGGGACAGGTCCAGGAGGTTTGCCCGGGATGAACTGCCGCTGCCCATTGCTGCCCTGGTGGCAAGCCTTGTGTCAGGTGCACTGAGGCGGTGGCCTCAAAGGAGAAGGGCGGGGCCGGGCGGGGCAGGGAAACTATGAGGGCGAGGCTTGTGGTGGCCTCATCCTGGGGATCTGACAAAGAGGCTTTTCCTTCTGAAATGAACTGTGGCTGCCAGGAGCCCCTGGGCCGGAATCCCTGACAATCCCCAGCTCCATCTGACAAACAGGAAGGTGCCCTTGCCAGTAGTGGTCAGGCTGTCAGGATGCAGCCTGGGGAGCAGAGAAGGGAACAAACCGCCCCAGGCCCTTAGCTGCCTCCAGAAAGCACATGTGGCACTCCAAGAAATGTCTCCTTAGAGACGGCCACCTTGGCCAGCCCTGGGGGGAGGCGCTCTGCAGGCTCTGGCTGGAGGCACCAGCTCTCAAAACTGGTCGGTAATTCCCAGGTTTGCCAACGGGGTCACTGGGCAGCGAGCCAGGCGGTGGGAGGCAGACCACTAGTTCACCACAAGTCACCCACTGTAGGGTGGGTAAAAGTATTCCAGTGCTGACCCACCTCTAATATACCACTGCTGACACTGGTGTGTTTCCTTACAAACTTTTTGCTATGCACTGATATAGTAAATATAACGTAGAAATGTAAATATTGGGTTAAAAATCAAGTCGGCTCTTTCCATTCAAGACCATATTGTGAGTACCGCCCCCCCCCCCCCCCCGCAAGGCCTGTAGCTCTCTTTGCAATATTGTCCAGCCCTGGAGATGCTTGTCACGATATTGTCTGGCTGCACAGCTGCCGTCAGTATACTACCTGGCCATAACAAGTTGTTGGGTGAGCACTTTATTTCCTGTTTCTGATTAGAATTCCAGGGATGAGGTCAGAAAGCCAGCACCGCAGGCAGGTGATGGCCACACCTGTGTTTCCCGTTTACACTGAGTTCACAGACGAGCCACAGGGAAGCTGGTCACTCATCACACATCAGCCTGCAGCAGGGACTAAGGCTGAGTCCCTTAGGCTCTGCAGGCTGGCTGCATCCTTAGCCCCCTTGGTGCTGCCTCCTGGAGACACTGGGACACACACACACACTCACACACACACCCTGCAGCCAACTCTTCAGAGTGGCTGAGGGGACCCTGCTCTACACCAGAACTGTGGGCCTCTCTCAGTCCCTCCTCAGCGGTGCCCCCACCCCCTCCCACCCATCTCCTCACAGACAGCAGCCTGTGTTGGTGCCTCCGGTGCATAAGGACCAGCTCTTGGACTTGCAATGGGCATTTGCTGACTGGAGGGCAGCTGTATGCTTTCTATTTGGACCAGGGAACTTGGGGATTGTCTTTTGGCAGGTGAGGGGCACTCGCTAGGAGCAGGCTTGTCACTCCCTAGACAGCCAGCTCTCCGGAGGAGTGTGGGTTGGACTCCATGGTGCCGTGTTGCCCCCAAGCACCCTGACTGCAGGCCCAGCACCTAGAAAGCAGAGGGAACAAGGTCTTGACTGGCGCTGATTCTTGAACCTGCACTTGGAGATTCCCAGGGGTTTAGCAAGAGGACAGGCCTCCTTGCCCAGGGCAGCCCGAGGGCTGGGCAGCAGGTGTCCTCGCTGGAATCCAGGCATGAGTCCTGGATTAGCACTGACCAGCCAAGGGCCAGCACCGGGGGTCGATCCCAGCTCAGCGGCTGTGGCCTGAGGATCAGGCTCCTTCCTGGCCTCTTAGTCCGTGTCCTTGGGGTTCCCACGGGGCATTCCTCAGCCACCACGGCCCTTCCTGGGGCTGGTGCCAACAGGAGAGGCCTGCAGGGTTCCCAGGAGCTCCAGGTGAACATACCCCACCCTCTTCCCACCACTGCCCTAGGGCAAAGTGGCCACACTGTGCCCCGAGGCCAGGCAAGCGCATGGTCCAGAGCTGCTGGCAGGCTGGGAAGTCTGCTCAGCCTACCCAAGAGGCCATGCACTGTCTCGAGCCTCACTGCCCTCCGGTGTCATTCCAGACCACAACCTGGTACAGATGAAGGTGCTCCCAGGCTGTGCATCCATGTAATCGCCTTTGCCTCTGTTATCGGGCCATCAGCACACGGAGACCCAGGCATCAGGACACATCCTATGCCAGCAGAAGCCACTGGCCCAGCTCCCAGCACCAGGCGCGTCATACCCTCTGCACAGGGGACAAATGTTCAAAGCACCTTCAGCGTGGCCTCCTGCCAGGTGGGACATTTTTGCAGTGCATTTCCAAGAAACCTAGTCTCAGTACATTGCTCTCTCCATGGCTCAGGGGCCTGGGACAGTCCCCTCCCTCCACCTCACGCCTACTTTCCTTCCTGCACCAGTCCGTGCTACTGGCTGTGATAAGCCTTTTATGGGCTTCATCCTGGTGAAACTTTAGTTGCTAAATACATATTTGCCCAGGGTGGGGATTGGTGCCCAGGATTCAGTGTTAAATGGGCCTAAAATCGGCTGATCCTTAGGCAGCTTTGTAGGGGCCTGGGTAGCCGTAGGGGATGCCAGACCTGGGGTCACACCGAGTTCCAGGCTTCCCTGTCCAGATTAGAAGGCAGCTGAGGCCTCAGCTGACCCGGCATGAGGTGAAGGCCAGCACAGGGACTGAGGAGGACAGAGACAATGGGAAGTCCTGGCAACAGAGGTCCACATTAGTCCACACACCAGAGATCAGCTAGAACGAGACAGGGTCCCTGCAACAGCTGAACAGAGTACAGAAAAGGGGGCATCCTCATCAACCACCTATACTGAGCTCTTGTGCATGCTGTGTTAGTTAACTACTGCTGTGTGACAAGTGACCCGGGTGTAGTGCCTGAAAACAACAGGCGGTTATCAGCTTGCCGTGGCTGATGTAGCATAAGAGGGCCATCGTGGTGTAAGATGGGCTGTGTCATCTCAAAGCTTACAGGAAGACAGCCCCCTCGCCCTAGGCTGCCCACAAGGGCTACTACCCCAAGGATGAGACAAGCTGTGGCCCTTTTATAACCAAGCTTTAGGCAATCAACTGACATTATTGGATTTGCACACCACAAAATTACAATAAAATAATTTGATGCTAATATGGAAGACAGACTAAAATAATGGCTCTCAAATCTAGCTGCATTTTAGAACTACATGGGTAGCTTTAAAAATGCTGATCACCAGACTCCAGTCCAAAACAATTAAATCAGGCTCCTTAAAAATGAGCTCTTTTACCAAGTGGCCTGGATGGTATTATCATACAGCTTGGAGTGAGGATCACTAGATTCAAGAGAGAAGTGACTAGAGACAGAAATACTACTCCTCAGGGTGCTACATTAGGCTCTTCCAGCAGGAGGTGTCAGAGAAAAACTGCAACCCTGGAGAGGAAGAAGGGATTTGCTTTACAGCTGGCTTCTTGGAGACTTCCTATCTGCTTGAGTGGCGACAGCCACTTAGACAGCTATTTTTACAGAAGAGTTAAATAAGTACTCCCAATGACTGCATAGTAGAAGAACCCTGGAGTGGTGACTTTCATTCTTTTTCTTGTACCACATAAGGGAGAAAGGAAGGGGGGAGAGGCCTCAGCCCTTAGGCCTTCAGATGGCCACCCCTTGTTTCTGAACTCTATTTCCTCAAACTCTAACCTTCTTCCTGCAGAAGCTGCTCAAGCCTTCACTCTCTAGAGTCCCCACTGGGTTTCTTGGGGAAACTCAACTTCTCCCCACACGAGAAAGGAGCTACATCGTTGTGTGTGGTTAAACTACACAGGCCAGAAGGTGATGGAGTGTCCCGGGGCCTGGGGTTTGCCAGAGGAACACAGGGATTTTCCAGGGGCCCTGGGAGCTCTGTTTTGTGAGGAAAAGATGGTGAGTGATCTAATTAATTGGCCTCTTCCTCAGTGAGTGCTACTGACACTTCCACCTGTAAGAACAACTCACTTCCATGAGTATTAATTTTCTTCTTAGCACAACATGATCTAGTGGGATATGAGGAGGACATAATCTTCACATTGATGTGACTTTGACTCTATTCTTTTGGGAAAAAGTAATCCTTGAATTTCTGGATATGGATCTTCTGGTTTTTTTTTTTTTCCCTGAGCATGTCCATATTACTAGAACTATTACTTTAGTTTGGAATCACTTTTTATAAATCATTAAGGGAAAACAGTGCCAGCTCCAAATGGATTCTTTCAGACAATGTAATATTTCCTCAGAGAAAAGTGTAGGTGATGGTGAGGGGAGGAGGTCTCATTTTATCCAACAAACTATCCGTATGTCTATGTCTATGTCTATCTCTATCTACAAAACCATAACAGCTGATCTTATTGTTCAAAACCCTAAGGTTGAAGCAGTACCCAATGTATTCAAATAGAGTCTCCCTTTTCTTCACTTAACATATAATTTGAGATTTCTCATCCTCCAAGCAGCTGATTTCATTTCAAAATCATAAACTATTCTTCTAGCTAAAGTTCTAAGTATATAAACAAAACAATTTCCCATAAAAGAGGGAGGAGAATAAAAAAGAGTACACTTACACTATTCTTGCACAAGTAACAGACTACATAAATACAACGGTCACCATTTTTAAGCAATAAAAAAAAATAAAATAAAATAAATGCATATAAAAAAAAAATAAATAAAAAAAAATAAAAATGAGTGGCATGGGATCTCTGCATTGAAAAATGTGTTGTTTTTAAATAAAAGAAAATAAATGTAAAAGACAAAGAATCACTAAAAAAATGAAATGTTTAGACAAAAATTTCCCTATGTGCTCTAAAAAAAGTAAAAAATATGAACTCTCTATAACAAGAGACAAAATAAGAAATAATGTGAAAACAAATGAAGATGCAAAGGAAGGGTTAAGGAAAGAAACTGAAATAAAAAACAAAACATGAGCCTGGACGAGCCGGTGTGGCTCCGTGGTTGAGTGTCAACCCATGCACCAAGAGGTTGCTGATTCGATTCTTGGTCAGGTCACATGCCCAGGTTGTGGGCTCAAACCCCAGTAGGGGGCATGCAGGAGGCAGGCAATCAATGTTTCTCTCTCATTGATGTTTCTATCTCTCTCTCTCTCCCTTCCTCTCTTTCTAAAAGTCAATAAAAACATATTTTTAAAAAAATGAATAGCCCAGCCGGCCTGGCTCAGTGGTTGAGTGTTGACCTACGAACCAGGAGGTCACAGTTAGATTCCCAGTCAGGGCACGTGCCCCGGTTGCGGGCTCAATCCCCAATGTGGGGCATGCAGGAGGCAGCTGATCAATGATTCTCTCTCATCATTGATGTTTCTATCTCTTTCTCTTCCCTTCTTCTCTGAAATCAATAAAAATATTTTTTTAAAACACCATGAATATGGGAGAAATAATATAAATGGAGCCACTTTAAAACAGAGTTGGAGCTGCCATCCCAGAGAAACTGCTTTGCATCTCCTACCCCTCAAACCTTTAGAATGTTTGAAAGGAACAAAATAACCTTTGGACCGGGCCAAAGCAACAGTGTGTTCTAAGCAGCTATTTGCAAAGCTAACAGGAAGGCGTACATCCTGACCACCAGCCTGAATATTAAAGAATCCTTTAGAATTACCACTACCATGTATAACTAAAGAATAGTTTAGCTAATCTGCACCTATAGACATTGCTTCCTTGCCTTATTAACAAGAATAAAAATTCCTTTCTTCTATTCATGTAATTATTCCCCCTCCCTTTGTCTCACCTCCTAAATAAACACTATTTGGGTTTCTGCCTGAATAAGTGCTTCCAATAACCACAATTCTTTAAAAAAAAAATCTCAAATAAATACTTGCTGCCTCTAACTTTAACCTCTTATTTTTAGGTTAACAAATGATATATAAAAACTACATTTGAAGCAGAATGAAAGATAACTGACTCAAAACAAAGTAAAAAAAAAAGTGTAGAAAGCACACAGAGTGCAGCAGACAAGATATAACGCAAAGGGAAGAAAGCAAATGGAAATAAGTAACTGCCTGCGCCTTTTCCCAGCACACTCAAATGATTACTCTCCTTGTCTTCCTGAGCACATGAATGCCCAGCCAGACTATATTGTGGCTACATGTGTGGCCACATGTCCCAGATCTCATCAATGTAATGTGAAAGGAAGTGAGTTATGCCAGACAAGACTTTTTTCAGATTTGTATTGTAGTCTAAGTCTGTTTCTATGCAATCCTCTTTATTTCCCACTCTCCTTTCAGAAGTTCAGACCAGTATTTGCACCTGAAGGCTCTCCCTGCCTACTCACATGTACCCCACGTAACAGGGAATGCTTTCAATGTTTCGTCATTAGGTGTGATGTTTCTTTAGGATATCCTATCAGGTCCCTTCTATTTCTAGAAGTTTTTATCATGAATGAATGTTAAATTGTAACTTAAACTTTTTACACATATATGGATATCAATTTCTCCTTTAGACTTTTACTGTGGTTAATCATATTAATTGCATTAATCTGTCTACTAATATTAAACCAACTTTGAAGGCAGCTGATCATGACAACACTTTTACAAGTCAGAATACAAATGAGCAGGAAACATACCTTCTTTAGAGACAAAGCAATTATCAGTTATATATTCACCTACACAAAATGAGCAATATGTGGACATTAATATTTTACTCAGTAGTTGTTTTAACTTGAGTTGTATCTTTTCTTTATTTATCTCCATCAATAATGCAGTTATTTATGTAATCACTAAACAAGCATTTGTTGAGCATTCTCTATCCATGAATAAATGCCATTCACTCTTCTGGTACTAGAGTACAAACACGACAAAGTCATAACCATCGCCATTAAGGAGCTCTTAAGTATGTACATGGAGTATGTGTACGGGTGTGCACTGGACCATAGGGTGAGGTTGGCACAGAGAGGGAATAGAAGATAATGGAAAAAATATATAGTAAGTGTTGAGCAAAATGCTAAGGAAATAGAATAGGGAAGTACATCAAGTCCCCATTCAAGTCTTCAGACTTGACTCTTGAATGGCAATACATGTTTATCACAAAAAAAAGGTGATGGTGGATAAGGAAAGATGAAGGACATTTGTGCTGGGTGACTATTTATTGGTATGTGCCACGACATTATGGCCTTGGGGATAAAAGAGTGAATAAGTCACAAAAATGTCTGCTGTTGTCGGTTTAAATTCCATCATCAACGGAAAGAAACAACTTGCCCAAAGAAAGGGCCGTTTCTGCCTAGGACAGCTTTTGCATGAGCAATCAGTCACCAGTTCTGGTTGACACAGAACATCGATTCCCGAAATGGGCTGCCTGTAGGAAGACCATACCAGAGTTTCTACTTACAATTTATCATTTAGTTTAGTACGTAATTATCTGTATATTGGGAGTGCGGGCTCACATTTGACTAATCCGAGTATTCCACCAAAAATCTTTGGGGACCCCTGCTCTAGAATTCTCTGCACTCCTCAAAAAATGATTTGAAATTCACTGCATTGAAAGCCACATAACAACCTCTAAAACCCCAGCAACACAGAAATGTGCCATAACAGAAGGGGTGGCTGGGGAAATTTCTTAAGGGCTTTCAAGAAATGTTCCATAACAGAAGGGGTGGCTGGGGAAATTACTTTTCTTAAGGGCTTCCGGTTCTCAAGCTTCCTAATGCCGCCACCCTTTAATACAGTTCCTCATGTGTGGTGACCCCCAATTTCATTGTTACAAATTGAACATAATTAAAGCATAGTGATTAATCACAAAAACAATATGTAATTATAGATGTGTTTTCCGATGGTCTTAGGCAACCCCTGTGAAAGGCTCGTTCGACCTCCAAAGGTTGGGAACCGCTGTGTAAACAATGCCAGAGGAGCTACCTATACATTTAATACAAATTGGAAAAAAAAAAAAAAAGAAAAAAAAAGTTCTTGGACGCTCTTTGCTGGTTTGGACCGCCACTGAGCACAGCTCTGGTTTTCCTGCCTGTGTGTTCAGACACCGACCACAGTCCCGGTTGTGTTGCTCGGCGCGTCATCCCCAGGATCCGCAGGTACAGGGTCTGGGCGGAGCTGAACAACTTCCCGGCACCTGGCGAACTCGGCCCCGGATAATGCGAGGATGTCTCCGGGGTGGTCGGAGATCGGCAAGGACTTCACCAAAGAGCTAGAGCGCCCCCAGGCGCCAAACCAAGACTGCGCGGGGCCAGCATCACGTGCCCCACGTGTGCGGGACTCGCGCCTGCGCGCTGCTGTCCCACTTTCTCCCCGGCTACCCAGCACACCCGCCTTCCCGCCGAGAGGTCACTTCCGGCGGACGCGGAGCGTCATCGAACGTAACTTCCGGCCGGTGGCGGTGTGGACGGTGTGGGTCGTGGCTGCGGGTTCTTCGGTCTCCCCTTCCCCTACGTTCCTCCCTCCCTCCCTCTCCCTCCCGCGTCGGCGCTCGGTCGCCGGTCGCTGACTCCCTGACCCAGCCCTAACCCTCTCCTGACCTCGGGGCTGCCGGATTGGCCTCCTTTGCCCGTTTCCCGGTGCCAGGGCGGGGGCCTTGCGGAGCCGGAGGCACTGCGGTCGAGAGAAAAGAACCAGACGACCCTCGGCTCCCCGTCCCGCTCGCTCGGTCCGCGCCGCCATGGCGATGAGGCAGACTCCGCTCACCTGCTCCGGCCACACGCGGCCCGTGGTGGACCTGGCCTTCAGCGGCATCACGCCGTATGGCTA
>NW_005358943.1:3286628-3297390 GCF_000412655.1 Myotis brandtii | reverse complement strand
AGAGGGGCGGGGGTCCCGCCGCTGGAGCCTAGAGCGGCTCTTCTCCAACGAAGGCGCCTCCTTTTACTTTTATTGCCATTTCTGGAGAAGTGGGACTGTCAATACCTTTCAGAGGTTTGGGAAATGGAGAAAACGGGCCAGACTCTGTCATACCTTATCTTACAAAGACTCGACCCTCCCATTACCTCCTTGGATGTTCCCTTGTGCCATTAGCCCCATTTTGCAAACGGACACTGAGATTTAGGTTAGCAAGTTTATCCAGAATGAGACTCGCTTCTAGATTTTGATGCGGATCGGTATTCTCTTACCGAGTTACGAATGCTTCCCAGAGAGCTCAGTTTTTAGGGTAATGAGTTACTTAATTACCCTGCGTATATACAGTTGTTGAGTGCATGAGACGCAGCTTATTTTTGCACTGTTGTTAATGATTGTATCGTTGTTTCCTATACCAGCTGTAACCCTACCTTCGCCCCGCCCTGTAGTTAACTAGAAGCTAACTTATTTCTGGGCTTTCCTTAGTGACCTCAGTGGGAGAGAATGGGTAGAGAGCAAACGCAGTTTTCCACTTTGTTGTTGAACATGATCATTTTATGTTTGAATCTAAGGTTTAAAATAACCTAAACCTCTAAATCACACATCTTCTTAAATATTGTTTTAGACGGTAAACCTATGCTACGCCAGGGAGACACAGGAGACTGGATTGGAACTTTTTTGGGTCATAAGGGTGCCGTTTGGGGTGCCACGTTGAATAAGGATGCCACCAAAGCAGCCACCGCCGCTGCGGATTTCACAGCGTAAGTATAGCCAAAATGCCCAGTTTCGGAGGTACTCTGCGAGTTGTGTTCCTGAATAATCAAACTCCAACCTTAGTTATTCATGCAGTTCTCATTCCACGCCATATAGACCACATGATGTTGGTTCTCACCAAAATTCCACCCTGGTCCTGTCTGTTTTTCCCTTTATGATTTTTCCTTACCACCCAGATTTCTTCATCTTGGTTCATTCTACAAGCAGGACTCCTGACTACAGAGCTTCTTGGCTTCTATCACTGCCTTAGTTCCTATCCCTGCCACTACTCTCTTTCTCTCTGTTAATCTTCCATTGCCACGTGTCTTCCTAAGCACACATTTCATCATGTCACTTCTCTACCCAGTAATCTTCCTGTCTTTCCTCTGCGATTTTAATGGTTCATGACCTTGGATATACATTAGAATAACCCAAGGAACATTTAAAATATTCAGATGCGTGTATCCAAGAAATTCTGATTTGTTCTGGAGAGATGGGATGCCCAGCATCTTTTTTTTTTCTTCCCTGAAGTTGTTCTAGGTGATTCTGATGTGCAGCCTCAGAATCACTGGCCTAAAGGTTAAATTTCAGTTGCTGGCACTTTAAAATTTGGCCTCATCCCAGTTCATCAGCATCATCTGGCACTGCACACCATATGTGCTACAGCCTAGCTATATTATTTGTTGCCAGAATACACCTTACCTATCTTGATCTGTGGCTTTTGTATATGTAGTTAGAGTGGCTTGCAATGACCCACTTTCCCCTCTGGGCATGTATCATATTTTACATAATCTTGGTATCTCTAGTTCCTAACTGTGTTTGTGACTTAGCAGACACTTAAATATTTAAATTAATGAAGGCAATGTCAAGAGCTATAATGCCTGTAATAGATTTTATTAGACTTAAGAGTCTAGAGAGTAAAAGTGGTCCTGCTTTTTTTTCTTTCTTTCTTTTTTTTAATTGATTTTAGAGAGAGGAAGGGAAGGAGAGAGAGGGAGAGAGAGAGAGAGAGAGCGATATATGAAAAACATCAATCGATTGATTGCCTTCCATAGGTGCCCTGTTTGGGATCAAACCCGAAACCTGGGTGTGTGCCCTGACTGAGAATTGGGCCCATCACCTTTTGGTATATAGGACGATGCTCCAGTCAACTGAGCCACACTGGCCAGGGCTAAATCGTGGAACATAACATTGTCTTTGGAATGAATGTCATTGATTTTGTACCAGAGGTAGGAAATTGGGATTAAATAACTCTAGATTTCAGATATTGGTCAAGTGGATTTTTAAAATGTCATTTCTGAAACAGTCTTTGTCTGGTGGTGATAAGTTAATATTTAGTAAAATGGTATTTCAAACTATTTTAAATTAAACATAATTAAGTTTATAAATATAAGAAGATTTTAGACACTACGGACATTAGCATTAAAAGAGACAAGCTTTTGAATTGCAGTTTTGGAAAGATCCATTTTTGTTAACCTCAATTCTGTGTTATCTGGCCCTAACAATATTAATTACTTGAGCAAAATACTTAGTCACCTCCTGCTTGATGGTCTTCAGTATTTTGCTCTGATCTTTAAGAGACCTGTGCAAAAGCTTGTTAGGAAAGATGCCCATCTCTATAAAATCTGTGAAGATCTCAGCTTGTATATTTGGCCAAATTGTAATGCCAATCCTCGGGAAAAGAAATAGAGCATTAGATAGATATTACTATTCATGTGATAATTACTCTGAAATGGAGAGAGAAAGGGGCTTGAAAAATGGCACTTGAAATATTTAAGAGAGTCATGAAAAGAGTAGTCAGGATTTTATCTTACTGCCAGAGGAATAGTTATCTTTGTTTAGGTCTCAGAGCATTAATAACCAAAATCACACATCTGAAGATATGACTGTGGATAGGTATTGTGCTTTCTTAACATTTCAAGTTTGTGTCTGTATTTGCAAGTGGTATTAAAAGCATGAATGCTGATATAAACTTGATTCTGTACTTAAAATTCTGGCTCCATCATTTAATAACTTGGGAACTTTATTTAACCTTTTCTCAGTTCATCATTTATAAAAATGAGAATAGTAATAATGCTTACCTCATAGGTCGATTGTGAATATTAAATGAGTTTATATGTCCCTAATATTTAGAGCATTGCCTAAAATCTAATAGCTATATATAAGTGTTGCTTGTGTAAGGTAACAGTGATAGCTACCAACCCCACTAGACCAAAATCATATGTTATTTTGTAACTCACATGGGTAAAGCCATGAAACCTTTTGGTTTCATGCAGACAAGTTTGAGTAGATACAAATATCAAGAAGAAATACTATTTTTCCCCTCAGTTACAGCTTTCAGGTGCCATGATACAGTGGAAAAGATGTAAGCTGAGTTCATGTGCAGGCCGCACTTTGTGTTTCCAGTTTGATTATGGGATGCTTCTTAAACTTTGGTTTTTGTATCTGTAAAATGGGTGTAAGGCCAAAGTAGTTATGGGAGAATCACTACTTGTATCCCTGAAGTCTAGTATAGTGTGCTACATAGTGGGTGCTCAATAAATGGTAGCTGAGTCTTACCCTCATTTGTTATGTGTTTGTCTGTGAGGTGTGGGAGTGTGTGCATTCATTGTCTATATTCTCCTCTTAGTGACACTTGTCTGGGCTTTGCTATTATGGAACTTGATCCAGCTAAAGAATAGCTCCCTGCCCTAACCGGTTTGGCTCAGTGGATAGTGCGTCAGCCTGCGGACTCAAGGGTCCCAGGTTCGATTCCGGTCAAGGGCATGTACCTTGGTTGCAGGCACATCCCCAGTGGGGAGTGTGCAGGAGGCAGCTGATCGATGTTTCTAACTCTCTATCCCTCTCCCTTCCTCTCTGTAAAAAATCAATAAAATATATTTTAAAAAAAAGAAAAGAAAAGAAAAAGAGTAGCTCCCTGAACTTACCTGATTAATCATAGTATAGACCATTTTTAGGAAGTTCTTTTCCCCTCCCCTCATTATTATGTTTCTCAGAAAATTCATTAATGTCATGTTTATCCAGAGGTAGATTTTGTTCTTGTTTCTTGTGGAGAAATATATTCAGCAGGGCCAATCTGTGGGTCATAGAATGTTATTTTGAGGTGATTTGGACAGTCAAGTCAGGTGATGAGTACACTGTCCCTGAAACACTGTCCTCTATATTTTTTTTAATTCATAAAGCTAATGTTAGCATTACTTGTCATGATCGTTTTACCACCACCTCTTTCCTCCCGTCAAGAGTCATCTGGACAGAGGGCCAAAAGCAGAGAAAATTCCTGTGCTCTGTTCCATAGATTGTTTGAGTTAGACCTGGGGTTGGGCCCAGGAATCTATACTATAAGTAACCAAAGTGTATGATTACTTTTTCTTTCTTGTAGAAGTCAATAGAAAGATTTAATTTTTCTCTGAATAAGGTTCCCAATAAATCAGGTGGTATTATCTTCTTTTTGACTACTTGGTTAACATGTTAAGATAGGCAATTTCCTCCCCCTCAAATAGTTTGTTTTGCTCGGGCTTTAAAGACCTTAAGTAGCCCCTCTTTTGAGACTTTTGGTAAGTCCATTCACAGAATATGAAAATATTGAATAGATGGTATTCATTATTATGTGCAAGAAACTAGGGATATAAAAAGTATCAGGACTTTAGGAAGATGATAAGTACTTCATGAGTTGTGCATAAAATCAGCTGATAAAAAAAAGATATTGGTGCTGATGCTTCATTGTCTTGATTTGTGTTCTGCAGCCAGCTAGTTAATACCGGTTTCTTGCCTGGAGATTGAAAAATATATTTAGTTTATTCCAGTTTCTTTTGAGGACTCTAAGTCCTTTTTACAACTTTTACTGTAAATAATGGAAATATTCCAAAGTTAGTGCAAGTGATAAAAACATGCTCTGTCAGACTGTCATCCTCAATTTTAGTAGTTTATAAACGGGAGGAAAAAGGTACATTGCCTCACACCCCCCCTCCACCCCCCTTACTGCTTTGCTCATGTCAGTTCTTTTCACAAGTGAGTGGACATGATTTAAAAAGAATCTTAAGATTTTAAGGAGGTTTTGAAGATTTTGAATATACTTAAAATTAGTATTTCAAAGGCTGTTGCCCAGAGTTTTTTTGAGACTTGGCATCATGTGAATCACTAGGATAGAAATTTCAGATATGGTTGTGTTTTCACATCTGGCACCTCTGTCATCACAACAGTCTGGAATCCTAATCTTGGTGAAATCTTATCCCTGATTTCTTTGTGATTAAAAGTAAACATGTGCTAAAAATAAAAGCAAAGCAGAATTAAACACATAATCAGTATAATCTGAGTTCTGTGAAGGAAAAGAAAGGAATGATTCCTGGAGATGAGATAAATGGAAGGTTTCATAAAATGATAACATTTGAAATGAGCCCTGAGGATGAGTAGAACTTTGGATAGCTGAGAACAATTTCAGTAAAGACATAGGAAGAAAATACATGGCTTGTTTGAGAAATGGTTTATAATCTGGTATGACTAGATACCAGTAAATAATACAAAATGAAGTTGGGAAAAGTAGGTTTGGGCTAGATTTGAATTGGAAATCAGAGAGATTAGAGCGGGTTTCCTTTGCAAACAGAAATGAATACTTGAGAGTTTAATACTACTCATAGTTGACTTTATTTCTCTCAGAATATATTTATTTAGCCACTCATGGCTCAATTATGTAATAGGCAAGATTTATATTATATCACTAGAGGCCCGGTGCACAAATTCGTGCACCAGTGGGGTCCCTCGGCCTGGCCTGCAGGATCGGGCCAAAACCGGCTCTCCGACATCCCCCGAGTCCTGGATTCACCAGTGGGGTCCCTCGGCCTGGCCTGCAGGATCGGGCCAAAACCGGCTCTCCGACATCCCCCGAGGGGTCCTGGATTGCGAGAGGGCACAGGCGAGGATCGGGGCCGGGGAGGGACGCAAGAGGTTGGCCAGCTGCCAGCAGTAAGCTAACCTACCAGTGGGAGCGTCTGCCCTCTGGTGGTCAGTGCACATCATAGCGAGCGGTTGAGCTGCTTTAGCATATAATTAGCATAGTATGCTTTGATTGGTTGAACGGATGACCAGACACTTAGCATATTAGGCTTGTATTATATAGGATTAGTAATAATTACTGTTAGATGGTCATTCGTGGTTTTTTTTTTTTACCTTTGTACATACTGTTAATGCTTGTCTACAATACCCTGTTTTTTGTTCATAGTGTATTTCTGCTTGCTCTTTAAGACTATTGACTTCCACTGCTTAGATTTTCCAGACTTTCTGGTGTAGTTAGTAGTGTGTTTTTTCTGTTTCTATAGCCACATATGTGTGTATTTTAATTATATTTGCTTAATGGATCTTTTTCTCCTCAGCTATAGCTCTTCTAAGGCAAGAACTTTCTTTGGGATTTTTTTTCACCCTGTGCCCTAGCACTAAGGCTAGAATGACATAAAATATAAAACTGGATATATTTATTGGGTATTTATTGAGTAAATGAAGGAAAGATAGCCCTTTCTTTTTTCTCTACTGTTTATTTTCCACTTTATTCCTGAAAATAAATGTCAGTTACATTAAAATGGAAACCTTTATTGAGCATAGCTGTTCACTTTTAAAAGTTCTCTTCCCTAGCCCTAACCGGTTTGGCTCAGTGGATGGAGCGTCGGCCTGCGGACCAAGGGTACCGGGTTCGATTCCGGTCAAGGGCATGTACCTTGGTTGCGGGCACATACCCAGTGGGGAGTGTGCAGGAGGCAGCTGATTGATGTTTCTCTCTCACCGATGTTTCTAGCTCTCTGTCCCTCTCCCTTCCTCTCTGTAAGAAATCAATAAAATATATTTTAAAAATAAATAAATAAATAAAAGTTCTCTTCTCCGTATGCAAAGTTTAAGCATTTTTATTTGGGGGGAATCCCGTACAGCATATTTGTAAAGTATTATATAACTATTATCTCCTGACATACACAGACATAATATATCTTTATAGACACAACCACATATGTTTTTGGTTGGGATGGGTCAGGGAAACATACAGTTGAGATTAATAATCCTGAGTGTTAGTATTACATAGAGCAAAGGCTGGTACTTTGGGAGGAAGTTAATTGGACTTGGATTTGAGAATTTAAGAGTCAACTTGGAGGAAGAGGTAGGGAAAATATTTTCTATTGTGTTGACTTGAAATTTTACGTAACTTGTATCAGGGTCGTTTATTCTCCGGTACATTTTAAAAGGATTTCTTATTGTCAATTTTTGTTTTGCATATACATGAGAGTAGAGAATAGAGGAAAAATTGGAAAGTTGAAACTAAAAATTGGTTAAAATGTTTTGCAGTCTTGCTAAAATATGGCTATAGGCTAAAATAAAAGTAAGAATGTGTTGGTTCATGGATCTCATTTACTTAAATTCATAGATATTGTTTACTGTCAGAATTAGATTGGTTATATGGCTTTTACAGAGAAATTTCTTTTCCCTTAGACTCATTTAAATATGTTATCAAATGAACTATAGCAATGGTGGAATAGTAGAAATAATGGAGATTTATAGTGTATTTATGTAACATTTCAAATATCTAAATTATTTGGCAATTAATTATTATATTTATTTTTAATTTTACTTTCCATTTTTAGCAAAGTGTGGGATGCTGTCTCAGGAGATGAATTGATGACCCTGGCTCATAAACACATTGTCAAGTCTGTGGATTTTACACAGGTATTAGAAAATGGAGTTTTTTTAAGGAGTTAAATTTCTATTTATATATTTGGTTTGTATTTGGTTTTGGGGGGGAGTATTTTGTGTATATCGGCATATATTTTATTTGTAGGTTAAGCTATACAAATTAATTCTTTTTTTATGATATGAGGCTTTTAAAATTCCCTGACACTCTTTTATCAATCCTGCATCAATAGCAGCAGACATCTAAAATACCCAAATAATGTTTCCCAATTACTTGCAGAAGGGAAAGGATAAATTTGAGATCATCGAAGAACTGCTACTTAGGAGGGTGGGGAGCAGGATCAGGCCAGATTGGGCAAATTTATGTGATAGGTGGTGTAACACGTTTGGACTATGAAGTTTAAAGGGCTTTGGCATTATGAAAAAGATAAATGCTCTACAGTATCTTCTCAGAAGTATTTGGCCTGTGTTGCATCTCTTTTTGACATCTGTGAGTTTTGTTTGGATTTTATTTGGTGTTGAAAAAGTTTCAAAGAGATACAACCATTAAAAAGGTTAATCTAGTAACATATTACTTGTTTGTGTTTCCAGGATAGTAATTACTTGTTAACCGCGGGACAAGATAAACTCTTACGCATATATGACTTGAACAAACCTGAAGCAGGTAAGCAAATTTATTTGTGTTTATGGTTTTAGTTCCTTTTAATTTAAATGACTTTTCCTGAGTAATTCATGTTCATGTTCAGTACTCAGATGTGGGAAAAAATGAAAACAATCCATTATCCATTAATCACTGTTAATATCTTTAGTTTTTGGTTCATAGCCTTCCAGTCCTTTTTTCTATACAGCTATATTTTTGAATATTGACTTACTGTGTAATGCATACTCAACTGTAAACCTACTTTTGCCCCACCCTGTATTCTTGGGAATACTGCATTTTTTTTTATTAGCCTTTTCTCTTCCAGCCTCTACATTCCTTAACCCTCGTATTTTTTTTTTTCCTGTTACTACTGACTGGCTTGGATGAGGAGTCCATGATTAGTGATAGTACCAGAATATGTTTAGGTTGTCTTGTTCCTTGGTCCATATTCTTATTAAATTGTGCCACATAAGTTATTCTTTTATGCAGGGCTAGTGCTCGCTGCAGCTTGCCTCCACTGGCCGCCCCGCCCTCCTGCTGATGGGTCACTAATTTGCATATTACCCTATTATAAGTATAGATAACACTTTTGAAAGCAGAAAAATAGCCTGGAGGGTGTGTTGTATTTACTTTTGCTACAAGAATCATAGTTCTTGGATTCCTTGTCATGCAGAAAAATTTTTTGTTCCAATATAGAAAAATTAATTGGATTCTATGTCGACGCAAGTTTGAATTGTGCTGGGCTTTATAAAGTTGCAGTCTAATTTAAAATACGTTTTTTTCTTTCCTTTTTACATATTGAATTGTTCCAATGCTGAGTTTTAGAGATTAAATGTTAACAAATGTATTTTAAATTGTTTCACCTTAAGAACCTAAGGAAATCAGTGGTCATACCTCTGGAATTAAAAAGGCTCTATGGTGCAGTGAGGATAAACAGATTCTTTCAGCTGATGATAAAACTGTTCGGTGAGTAATTTTTCTTGAATAATTTTAAATTTGAAAAGTATTTGACCTTTCCCTGGCTGGGTAGCTCAGTAGAGTGTCGTCTTGATATGCCAAGGTTTTGGGTTTGATCCCTGGTTAGGGCACATACAAGAATCAACCAATGAATGCATAGCTAAGTGGAACAACAAATCAGTGTTGTCTCCCTCCCTCCATCCCGTTCTTTAAAATCCATAAATAAAAATTTTAAAAAAGGAGAAAAATATTTGCCCGTAGAACTTAATATTTAAAATATTTTTTATAACTATTATGTAGGAAGAATTATCTCTGAACATTAAAACTTCCACAGCGTATAGGTCTCATTCTTCTGGAGCTCTCCATTTACTATTATAAACAGCAGAATTCACAAGACACTTAACTAAAACTACACATTTATAGGCAGGTTCTTTTAACCTGGGTCAGAGACAGGCTGGCTATACGCGGTCTGTGAAACCAGTGAAATTCTACACACAATTCTTTGTGCTGACACCTGATGTAGTTTTCTGTGGAAAGTAAGAGCCATCATTAAAGTCACAAAAATGTAAGAACCATTCTTTAGAGCACCACTGAAGGTAATTAGATTGGGACCTATGTATCTTAACTGCATGGTTTTGCTAAATTGTTTGGGAAATGTGTTTAAATATGAAAGTTGGCTTTACCAACAGACTGCCAAATAATTTGATACTTCTCTGTGTATCATCTATAATTTATGAGTTGGAATGGAGGTTGTTTTACAGTTGTGATTATTGGTTAATCTTCAGGTGTAATTAGGATTTAAAAACTTTTTTCTTAAATAAGTAAATCATATTTTCCTTTCTTTCTTGCAGCCTTTGGGATCACGCCACTATGACAGAAGTGAAATCTCTAAGTTTTAATATGTCTGTTAGCAGTATGGAATATATTCCTGAGGGAGAGATCTTGGTAATAACTTATGGACGATCTATTGCTTTTCATAGTGCAGTAAGGTATGTCCAAGAAATACCTTCATTTTCTTTTTTGCTAACAAAGGACAACCTAGAGTACTTAAATATTAGAAGGTATATATGAAAAGGTTAACTTATTAAAAGGCAAATTTTGGCCTATACTATAAACAGTGATTGCAACCCTTTTTCTCTTGTGGCACACATAATCTAATAACTAAAATTCTGTGGCACACCAAAAATATGTATTTTTACCAATCAGACAAAAAAAAAAGGTATACGTTTGATTCATTTACACTGGACAGCTATTGTGTTGGCTGCTGTCTTTTTTTTCTTTTTTCTTTGTTTGTTTGTTTTGTTTGTTTTTTCTTAACAATCTAAGGCAGTGGTTCTCATCCTCCAGAATGAGGCCCAGAAATCAGGATTTTAAAAAGATTCCCAGGTGATTATAATGTGCAATCAAGGTTGAGAACCACTGATCTAAGGGAAAAGAGGTTAGTGACCTTGGCTAAATAGTCAGGTACTGTATGTTTTTAAAACTTCTGTGGCATAGAAAGTTGAAAACTGCTGCTATATAATATGGAGGGAAATGTTTCCATACCATTAATAATGTATTTTTAAAGAATATGGTATACTTTAATCAAAGGAGTTAGTCAAATTAAAGGATAACTGGGCTGGTGCTATACTTAATGTTGTTCATTATTATATAAAACCACTATGATCTTGATTCTCCTATTTTTCACTTTAAAATTTTGGAAAAATAGTGATTTCT
>NW_005358943.1:3276270-3286611 GCF_000412655.1 Myotis brandtii | reverse complement strand
ATTTCCAAGTATATGTAGATCTAATGATTTTTTTTTAACAGACTTAATTGTTGTGACTGTAAATATAGTAAATGTTCTTGTTGAAAATTTGGAAAATACAATTTTAAAAAATTTACCCATAGATTCTAGAATGTTAATGGTAGCTGTATTTTTATATATGTATATTTGTGGGGTCCTTTTCTCCCCCCCACCCCCCACTTTGCTGGAACCCTAATGAGTGTGATTTTTATTTTTTATTTTAAAATATTCTTAGCCATTAGAAATTCTTGGAAAACCTTTTTACTAGGTGTATTGCATTATAGGTTGTACTAAATTATGTGTCATTTTCCGTACTTGAAACTGCAGTGACTATTATGGTGCATCTGAGTGTTTCCTTACAATAGAATTCTATAAGTAGAGTACAAAGAGTAGGAATTTAAAGTTTTTAGTATACATGTTATTTAATTGATTTCCATAAAGATTTTACTACATTATACTCTGATCAGCAGTCCTAAACTTTGTCAAAAGGACCACTTGCAAAGCTAAGCTTCACTGAATGACAGAAAGAAAGAGAAGGTAGTGAAAATGGAAGAGAGCAATTAAGAATATAAAGGAGTTCAATAACACAGCGAATTGATAAAAATAGAGTGCTATTGCCCAGAGCCATTAAATTGCACAACTATGTTAATTAGTCACTTCTGGATTTGGGCTAAATGTAGTCCTGCTATAGACTATTGCCTAGTTGCATGTTGGTGGCAGAGGTTTTGCTGGCCTATTGAATATTCTAACATTTGAACCAGAAAGTTCTATTCAGTGATACCATCTACATCGTGACTAACTTTACTTTTCATGCTTTGAAGTGTCATCGTGGAATAGGATGGTAGCATTTAGGAGCTGGAATGCACTGATGTTTTCTATTGGAGGCCTTTTAGGAATTTTAAGGTTGAACTGGAAAAGAGCCAATGTTGAAACTCATTTATATTCAGGCAAAGCTGTTTTATGCATTGATTTTTATTATATAGCTATAGCCTCAAATTTAGTTATTCTTTTATTGCCTGATAATAAAAACGGAGCCAATTTTAGCAGTTTTATATTTTACTAGGGGCCCAGTGCACGAATTCGTGCACCTTGAAAGGAACTGTGGGCCGCAAGGCTGCGGTAGGCACAGGGGCAGGTCTCGGCCCATCCTCTGCGCCCCTGCCCAGCCCCTCCTATTGTGCCCCCAGTCCACTGTCTGCTGGCAGCCCCACTCCTGCCACTGCTGCTCCCATGTGCTGACAGCGCCAGCCCTGCTTGCACCACTGACGGCACAGAGCAATTGGGGCCGGCGCCAGTAGTGGTGAGAGTGGAGCCGGTGCCATCAGCGGGTGCGAGCTACGGTTGCTACCCTGATCGCCCCTCAGGAGCAGGGGGAGGTAGAGAGCCCTCAGGGGCAATCGGGCTGGCAGCAGCACCTGCTGATGGTGCTGAGCAATTGGGACCAGCACCGGGCAGCGGGTGCGAGCGCCTGGCGGGACCATGGCGCGTGGGAGCAAAGAATTTTCAGTAACCACCAGAGGCTCGCCCCGATGACAGCGACCAGCTCCCTGCCTTGGTCTGGCACCCCCACTCACCTGTTCCACCATCCCACCGCGGTCTACGCCCGCCATGTTCCGCACATGCCCCCTGGTGGTCAGCACATGTCACAGCAACCGGTTCAGTTGTTCCACCGTTCAGTCTATTTGCATATTAGCCTTTTATTATATAGGAGGATGGGATTGTAGGTTTATCCTGTTACTGAAGCTTTATAAATTCTCAGCAGTTAAGAATACGTAATGTATACATAACCCATTAATGTAATTACCTACTGTAAAAAACTTTTTCTGTTACAAAGATAACGTATGTTTGTAATGGGAAAATAAAAAAATACAGAAATAATTTTCTTCAAAGCAAAAAATTCCAGTACATTAGACATACTGTTTTAATTAGCCAGCACACATTTCCAGGAATGCATAAAATGTGGATATTCCTCTACTGAAATGTCTTTGTATTCTGGGACGAACTCCACTTGGGCATAGTAGCCTTCTGAACTTTTTGCTAATATTATTTAGAGGTTTTTTTGTTTGTTTTTAACATCACTGTATTTGACTAAATGAATATTTACTTGTTCCTTGGGTTTCAGAATTTAGGGCCAGTTAAATGTAACTAATTATTTCCTTGTATGATTTATGCAATACTCAAAATTTATAAGTCTTTATTATTTCAATTTTCCCCCAGTTTGGAGCTAATTAAATCCTTTGAAACTCCTGCAACCATCAATTCTGCATCTCTTCATCCTGAAAAAGAATTTCTTGTTGCAGGTGGTGAAGACTTTAAACTTTATAAGTATGATTATAATAGTGGCGAAGAATTAGGTGAGTTGTCCTCTTTTTACTCCCATAAAAAGATGTAGTTACCTTTATCAAATTTTAGGTTTCATTGATGAACTACGCAGCAAATTTTTTCAGCTAACCAAAGCTGGTGGCTTCCAAGTGAAAAAGTAAAGGATTGTTAATTCATTGTGGGTAGAAGTGCTTGTAGAACTATAAACAAAGTATGCTGAACTCTACCTTTTCCTTTTAAGTTCACCATTCTCTGACATTGTATACAATAGTGCAATATATTTATTGAAAGGGGGCAATCTTATGTCAAAGTTGTATTAAACAGATGCAAGGAGAGTTCTTCCTGAGGTATAGTGTATGTATGTGGCTCCATCTACCTAGCTCTGCCTCTCTTTACCAACATAGGAATCCCTAAGGCTCTATAGTGAATAGTGGGGGTGGGGGAGGGGGAGACAACTATAGCTCATTATTGGGAAATCTTAGGAATCTGAATTGGAAGGGGGGGTACTTTGGTATTTATTTATTTTTGGAGTCTTTACTTTGCTTCCATTTTCATAATACTCCTTAATAAAGAAAAGGGAAAGACATGTAGGATTAGTTTGAAGTTAATGCTCATCCTAACTTTACATTTATCTGACGGACTAGGTATTTTATAGTATGGTTCTCAAAATCTACTTTAGCCATCCCAAATAGTTTTAGTTTTTATACTTTTTTTTTTTTTTTGTCTGTAAGTTGCCACTTTGTTTCTAGCTATCCTGCTTTACCACCCAGTGAACTAAGCTTGGTTGTATGATACACAAAGAACAAAAGACAATTTTACGTTTTGTTTCTTTGGGAAAGCTGATAAATTTGGGTTGGATAAGTGGAACCTTGGCAGATGGACCATATAGAATCTACTTTAATTTCTTAGGGTTCACCCTTTATTACTTGAATATAAGTGACTTTTAAGTAAGGTTTTTTATTTTTATTGTCACTTTTCAAAGTTTTAGAATGTTTTGGCCACATGTATTATTCTCTTTCAGAAAAGAAAAATTATTTGCCTGATATTTGAGATCATCTATATTATAAAAGGCCAGTGGCCGTAACTCCATAATGACCAAATGACCGGTCACCAGGAGGTGCATTGATGGGTCTCACAGTGTGACGGGTCTGGGGTCCTGTGCGATTTCGCGCACTGGGCCTCTAGTAGTGAATAACAAACAGATCTTGGGCCCAGCTATTCTCATTCCAAACCTCTTATTCTTTTCATTCTCATGATAAAATTTTTACTCTTGATAAATCCTCTCATGATACTCTCTGATAGGACAGAGATGGGGGAAGATGGTGCTTGAGAGTCCTTGAGCTAAGTGGATATGGAGACAGTCGGAACATTGGTCTAGCAAAGAGCTTTGAAAACTAATAAGGTGATGAGGCATTGGAAAGTAAATGAGAAAAGTTCATAAGTAAGGATATGACTTAAACAGATCACCACCACTACTAATATGTACATTTTCTCATTAAATTTTATAGATTAAAATATGTAAGGATCAGTATTGATCCTGTATTTCAGTGTTCTGTGACAGAAGGACTAGTGGACTCTACATAGTCTGGTAGGAAATTAAGACAAAGTGTGAGTGTGTCAAAGAGCTCCATCTAGTGGCTCTCTGTAGTCATAATTAAGAATTGGTTCTCTGGTAAAGAGGCAGTGAGTTTAGGATATGGGATTGAATTGATAGACTTTAGATTTACTTTCTGTAAAATTTAGGGAGGTTTTCATTTACTCCCTTTCTTCATCTCTATTGGGACACAAAGCCTTATTTTTATTTTAGAGGGAGAGACCATCTGAAACTAGAATGTGTGCTAGAATTGGAAAGGGATAATCTTACGGATAAATGGTAGACATGATAAACCATTTGGTAATGAGAATCGTTTTTAATTAAGTATAGTTCCTTGTATTTCTTCTTATGAATTTCATATCTTCCCAATAATTTAGACAGTATTTTCTTAAGTATCAATACCTAACCTATATTTATTAAATTATCTAATAGCCCTTCTCCTCTTTCAGAATCCTACAAGGGACACTTTGGTCCTATTCACTGCGTGAGATTTAGTCCTGATGGAGAACTCTATGCCAGTGGTTCTGAAGATGGAACTTTGAGACTATGGCAAACTGTAGTAGGAAAAACATATGGCCTTTGGAAATGTGTGCTTCCTGGTAAGAACTTGTATTCAGTGCTATCACATTAAACTTTATGATTTTGTGTCATTTTTAATCATTTTATTTCAATGTTTCTGTGTTTTATAGATTTTAAAGTATATAACATGGTTTAAGCAAAGAGAAGCCTGTGATTATAAATTGGCTACTGTGTTCTCTTGTTTGTTTAAATTTTTTTGTTGTATAATCTATTCTATTTCTGAATTTGTACACTGGGTAATTTGGTGAATGGAATCGACCTAATTCAAAATTTGTTAGAGAGCAATATAAGAAGTTTGTAAGTAAATATATTTAATCTCTGAGTGGCATTACTCCCTGTTCCTTACTAATAAAGTAGACATGTTTTTTAATCAAAATACTTAGTTTTTGGTCCCAACATAATTTTTGAGGGAAGACATACTATTACAATTACTAAGGAATTTGTTGTTCCTATTATGTTTTGTATCTCATTGTTTGGAATAGTCTTGGCTTACTCTTCCTGCATATTAGATACTTTCTATTACTGGTAATATTGTAATTCACATCATCATTATTGCTTTTCTTTTATAGAAGAAGATAGTGGTGAGCTGGCAAAGCCAAAGATCAGTTTTCCAGAGACAACGGAAGAGGAGCTAGGTAAATACTAATGAATTAACTTGAAGTGTTTATGTGAGTTTTACTTAGGGACAAAAGGAAATTTATGAAATATGAACATATTGAAATATGTATCTAGTATACACATTTATAAAACAAATATTTAAATACATACTAGTACATCCCTAGTAGGCACAGGGATGTACTATGGAGACACTGATGTGGTTACTTTTATTGAACTTAAAAGTTGAACTCAGGAGGCAGATGCTAAGATAAATAAGTAAATTGTTACAGTTGTAATTGTATTTAACATTGATTAAGTGCTTATTAAATACTAAGTGTTCTTTACCAAATCTAGAATTGCAAATTGTATATGCCCTTTTTATATCATATTCTGTGGAGTTCAAATAAATAAAGGAGTTAGATCTTTCAGAGATATGACACACTCATTGACAATTTAGCTGAGGAGAGGGGCCCCTTAGAGGTAAAGTTATGGAGTAAAAGAGTTAAGGGGAAAACACATGAATTCTTCCTCATTGCTTTATCAATGGCATGAGTTTAGTCATTAATGGCATATGCACTTACTCTCTTTTGCTTCCCTTCACCAGAACACTAAAAGAAACTTTGTAACTCCTTCATTGCACAGAAATGTAGATTTGCTTCTTTTCTTTATAAAGTTAACTAATGTGATTGTTTTGTTTTGTTTTGTAATTGTAGAAGAAATTGCTTCAGAGAATTCAGATTCCATCTATAGTTCAACTCCTGAAGTGAAGGCCTGAGTATCATGCATATGCCTCAAACAGTATACAACTACAGACTAAGACAAGCAGAGAAAAGCATCAGCCTTCCAGAGTTGGTCTCTACGTCAGACAAACATGGAGCAGTAAATTATGAGGAATATGAATTAGCTCCAGTGTGGAACTAACAAACTTGGTGTCACCTGTAAGTGAACATGCAAGAGTATCAGGTGAAGGCAGGTGGCGTTATGCTCTTGTAATTCGATGGCCTGTTGTCTTTTCAATGAATATGTACAAGCCAACGTCCAATTTCTCTTATTACAGTTAGATTTATTGTAGCTGTTTATGTTATTACGGAGAAGAAAACTATATTGGCCTATTTTTCTGACTTTTCCCTTAAAGCAGAAAGCCTTTTCTTTTTGTCTTTCATTGTAAAGAAGAGGGGGAATTCATGATAAAGTAACTGGCTTGATTTCTCGTTCATTGTACACTGCTTCTGAACATCTAATTGTTTTTAGTTGTCTAAATAAAATGCCTCTAAAACAAAACAATGTTTGTTTCTTGGGGAAAATTGATAGATTTGAGTTTTGTAAAAGGAAATTACCTACATCACAACTGTATCAAAATAATCTGATTAAAGAATCTGTAGTAAACATTGTTTCCCTATTTTGAGATTCAATTACTTTACTGAATTTTTGAAATTTGCTCATGTTACACTTACCACCTTCTTGGAAATGCTTGACCTGCCTTAAAAACTAACTTTCAGAATAATAACTTATTTAAATGATTCATGGTTGTTAGGAGAAAAACAATTAAGAATTAGCAGAAAGATAGCAAAAAAACACTCAAAATTCCACCATCCCGAAAATCTATTGAAATTCAGTGAACATTAATACACAATAGTGCATCCTTGTGTGCATATAGACCTAGATAGAAAAGGTTTTATAAAAATGGGATAATTGTAGACCTGCAATGTTTATTTTACTTTATTCTTTAGATTCAGATGGCATTCAAAAAGCCTTGTTACCAACCTTCCAAAAAAATAGATGAATGGAATTTAGATTTGTGTTTATTTTTTTAAATAGGGAGGGGATATTAATTTCGTGCTTTGGAAATACTTTCGAACAATGAGTAACATTTCTGCCAAATTGCTTTTTCTCTCCAACCAAAGAATGTAAGTTATTGACTGGTGGTGACTGGAAGAAAGCACTGTGCGTTATGACCATCTTAGAAGGCCAAGAGAGGTTTGCCATAGGGAAAGCCAACTTACATGTCTGGTCCTCTGCTTTATAGAAGTGATATCAGTGTCACAGGTTGCCAGACTCGAGTCATAGATATTTATTGTATGCTACATAAGTTGAGATCTATATGCACTAGGTTAGACTCATGAAGTACCTTGGTATTTATGATCCAAGGGAATGTCTTCTACTTAGATTTTTTAAAACTCTAAAGACCCTATACAGGTACATGCTGACACCACCACTGGGTGGCATATAGCTTGAAATCTTAAGTTTTATTTTGTAAGTTGAGTTTCAGGCCATGAAGCGCTGACCTGATAGGCCTTACTCTTTTGTGACTAGAATGTTCACGTTGGTCAGATCTCTGATGTGTTGGATCAGCTGTCAAGCTCGTGCGCTTTTATCACAGTTTAAGGTACCGGTTTCCCCATTAAGTCATTTTATGTTTCATTTTGCCAAGTAATAGAGTTGCTTATAATTAATACCTACTTTTGTTTTAACAACAGAGGGTATGTTTGTAGGAACTTTACTAGTTTAACTCACAAGGTTAGCCTTGGTTTTCTTTATAGCCTTGTGTATACTGAGTAAGTTAAGGAGGTCGGAAATCTGAAAATAGTTTTACTGGGCTAAAATTGAGGTGCTGGCAGGGTTGCATTCCTCTGGACTCTAGGGGAGAATCTGTTTTCCCTTTCCCAGCTTCTAGAGGCCACCAGCGTTCCTGGGCTGATGGTCCTTCCCTCTGTCTTCAAAGCCAGCAGCATAGCATCTTCAAATCTGATCTGCTACCCTTTTTCACTTAAAAGTATTTTTTATTACATTGGACCCACCTGGAGAATACCCGAGTTCAAGATCCTAATTTAATCACATCTGCAAAGTCCGTCTTGCCATATAAGTTAACATTCACAGATTAGGACATGGATATCTTTGGGGGGCCATTAGTCTGCATACCACACTTAGTAATGGGTCCTACAGTAGAATTTATTTTAGCAAAAAGTTCAAGTGTGTATAATTGTACTTACAAAAGTCTCCAATGTCCTGCATGTTTCTAATCCAGCTATTACTTTTCTGTCCTCATCTTACTAAAACCTCCAGCAGCATTCAGTACTTCTCTATTTACTTATTTTTGAAATATTTTCTTTGACTTCTATGAAACCATACTCAGGGTTCCTTATCCCTTTCCGACTGCTCTATTTGCTGTTTCCTTTTCTGCTTGATCTTAGGTCTGGGCTGTACCAAAAGTTTGCCCACCCCTGCTCTAGTCCCTTAATCACCACTTTCCTTCCCATTGCATTCTTGCTCTGGGGCTTCCTTTCTATATTTAACTAGAGGCCTGGTGCACAAAATTCGTGCGGGGGGGTTGGGGGGAGTGTGTCCTTCAGCCTGACCTACACCTTCTCCAATCCAGGAGCCCTCAGGGGATGTCCTGCTGACGGCTTAGGCCCGCTCCCTGTGGTTCTCTGCGGGGCCTGCCTGCTCCACACCACAGTGACTGCCAAGCAGGCCTTTCTGGGAGCTGCCTCCTCCATGCTGTCAGTCTCCATGGAGGCGATGAGGTTAATTTCCATACTCACTCCTGATTGGCTGGTGGGCATTGTGAAGGAACAGTCCATTTGCATCTTTCTCTTTTATTAGTGTAGATGTCCTATAGGTCATGGTAACCCCGATGAGAGAGAAGCATCGATCAGCTGCCTCCTGCACACCACCTACTGGGGATGTGCCTGCAACCAAGGTACATGCCCTTGACCAGAATCAAACCTGGAACCCTTCAGTCCCCAGCCCGACGCTCTATCCAGTGAGCCAAACCGGCTAGGGCCTAACTGTACTTTCTTACCCCTACTCCCCCACTCTGCCTGTATCCCATTCATGCTCTATGCAGTAGGAAAGGTGATTGCTTTAGGATTTGAAGAGGCCAGTTGAATGCCTTGTTTACATCCATAGTGGCTTCCCATTATACCATATTTTTACTATGATCTGATTCTAGCCTTCTGCGATCTTTATTTTTGTCTCTTGCTTGCACTGCTTTAGCCAAATTTACTTTATTCCATCTCAAGGCCTTTTCACTTGGCGTGCTGTTTTTGCTACTTGGTCCACTCTTTCCTAAATATTTGTATGGCGCTAACCCTTTTGTGATCCAGGCCTCAAGTTCTGCATCCCTTCTTTTGTCACTGTTATTTTGTCCCATTTTATTCATAGTTCTTAGCACTGTCTGAAGTTTGTCTTCACTAATACTACCTTTGCTTGGAAGGGGGGCTGGTATGTTGTAAATACTCAAAAGTTGTTAAAACAAGGCCCTAGATTAGCACCAGATCTTATAAGACGAGGATGATTATTTTCTAGTTATCTATCCCCCATGTAGCAGACCCCCCTCTGTGAAGAGTGAGGCATGGGAGGAACCTGTTCAAAGCCCTTGCTTGTCCTGTGAACCCCTGGGCAGCCTCAGCCAACCTGAGACCCAGTTAATTACCTAGGAGAAGTCCAACTTGTATGCCGTGGGCAAACTACGGCCCGTGGGCCGGATCCGGCCCGTTTGAAATGAATAAAACTAAAAAAAAAAGACCGTACCCTTTTATGTAATGATGTTTACTTTGAATTTATATTAGTTCACACAAACACTCCATCCATGCTTTTGTTCTGGCCCTCCGGTCCAGTTTAAGAACCCATTGTGGCCCTCGAGTCAAAAAGTTTGCCCACCCCTGCTCTAGTCCCTTAATCACCACTTTCCTTCCCATTGCATTCTTGCTCTGGGGCTTCCTTTCTATATTTAACTAGAGGCCTGGTGCACAAAATTCGTGCGGGGGGGTTGGGGGGAGTGTGTCCTTCAGCCTGACCTACACCTTCTCCAATCCAGGAGCCCTCAGGGGATGTCCTGCTGACGGCTTAGGCCCGCTCCCTGTGGTTCTCTGCGGGGCCTGCCTGCTCCACACCACAGTGACTGCCAAGCAGGCCTTTCTGGGAGCTGCCTCCTCCATGCTGTCAGTCTCCATGGAAGCGATGAGGTTAATTTCCATACTCACTTCTGATTGGCTGGTGGGCATCCTGAAGGAACCCATTTGCATCTTTCTCTTTTATTAGTGTAGACTAGAGGCCCGGTGCACAAAAATTTGTGCACTGGGGGGGGGGGGGCCCTCAGCCCGGCCTGTGCCCTCTTGCAGTCTGGGACCCCTCGAGAGATAATGACCTGCTGGCTTAGGCCTGCTCCCGGGTGGCAGAGGGCAGGCCCAATCCCTAGGTGCAGCCCCTGGTCGGGCTCAGAGCAGGGC
>NW_005358943.1:3268787-3275573 GCF_000412655.1 Myotis brandtii | reverse complement strand
GTCTCCATGGAGGCACAGTTAATTTGCATAAGGATACGTCCTGATTGGCTGGTGGGCATTGTGAAGGAACAGTCCATTTGCATCTTTCTCTTTTATTAGTGTAGATGTCCTATAGGTCATGGTAACCCCAAATCCTGCCTCATTTTTAGTAATTTACCTTATGAATCATTATTTTTCAGTTTTAGTGTCATCCAGAGGTTTCTTCAAAGAAACCAGGTTGAGTGTGGTCCACCAATTCCCTTACATGTTTTTCCCGTCAGTAAATAAAGTTCAACAATTCTAGTCAATGGCTACAAAACAGTATAGCAAAGATGTACCATAATTCATATTAACTTGTAGGTTACATTTTTAATAGTTTAAGTTCAATGGAATGTTAATTTAGCCTGCCTTTTCTTTGAGGCTAAGGTGGGGGGTGGGGAAAGGGATGTAATTTTTCAGAAAGCAGCAACAATAAAACGGGGAGTTGAAAATGTAGACCAAAGGAAAATATATCTTTAGTAGGTTCCTTATGTTTTTTAAAATATATTTTTATTGATTTCAGAGAAAGGGAGAGAGAGATAAAAACATCAGTGATGAGAGAGAATCATTGATCAGCTGCCTCCTGCATGCCCACACTGGGGATAGAGCCCTCAACCTGGGCATGTGCCCTGACTAGGAATAGAACTATGACCTGGTTCATAGGTCAACACTCAACCACTGAGCCACGCCAGCTGGGCGGTACCTTATGTTTTACCATATACATTACATATTGTTCTCTTACACAAGGAGGATTCCTGAGGAAAAATTGCTGGAGCCAAGAACATTCTCTGGAGGCTTGGCTTTCTTATCTATAGAAAAGCACAATTTTCAGTGTGGACAAAATGTGAACTAGATAGACACAGTGTCACCTAGTCAGTGGTACTTTAAAACCAATAGAGTTCCTGAAGAAACAAATGCAGCATCTGACTAATTTACCTGTGGAAACAAGGTCAAAGTATGTAGCTGATAGCTACTGGGCAATATTTTATAGGTTGAATCACTTCACACAGCTAATGAGAGAGTGGAACTTGGTGTAGTGGAAAATAACTGATTTTAGTTTACAAGATTGCATATACAATGGTAGTCCCGTCTATACTAATAAAAGGGTAATATGCTAATTAGACCGGACGTCCTTTCGGACAAAGCCGCCTTGCAGGCGGCTGCTGCTGCAAGGGCCAGGCCGAGGCAGTGGCTGCTGCTGCGAGGGCCGGGCCAAGGCTCAGGCAGCCACCATATGCTAATTAGACCGGACGTCCTTTCGGACAAAGCCACAGCCGCAGATGGCGGCTGCTGCTGCGAGGGCTGGGCCAAGGCTCAGGCAAGCCGCAGATGGTGGCTGTTGCTGTGAGGGCCGGGCCGAGGCGGTGGCTGCTGCTGCGAGGGTCAGGCCAAGGCTTAGGCAGCCACTGTGGCAGCAGCAGAGGCGTGATGGGGGCGTCACCTTCCCTAATCAGCCAACTCGCCTCCTGCAGAGGGAGGCCTGAGGCAGCAGCAGCAGCGAGGGGGTGATAGGGGTGGTGCCTTCCCCTGATCAGCCAGTCGCCTCCTGCAGAGGGAGACCAGACTGTGGCTTAGGCCTACTCCCCACAGGGAGCGGGCTTAAGCCATCAGTAGGACATCCCCTGAGGGCTCCCAGACTGTGAGAGGGGGCAGGCCAGGCTGAGGACTGCTCCCCCTCCCAGACTGTGAGAGGGGGCAGGCCGGGCTAAGGGACTGCTCCCCCCACACCAGTGCACAAATTTTCATGCACTGGGCCTCTAGTCCTATATAATAAAAGGGTAATATGCAAATTGACCCTAACAGTGGAATGACCAGTCACTATGATGCGCACTGACCACCATGGGGCAGATGCTCAATGCAGGAGCTACCCCCTGGTGGTCAGCGCACTCCCACAGGGGGAGCTCCACTTAACCACAAGCTGGGCTGACGGCTGTGAATGCAGCAGTGGTGGCAGGAGCACCTACCTCCTTGGCAGCGCTCACGATGTCCAACTGATGGCTTAGGCTTAGGGAGCGGGCCTAAGCCGTCAGTCAGACATCCCCTGAGGGCTCTCCCGGGCTGCCTGAGGGCACAGGCTGGGCTGAGGAACCCCCTGTGAGTGCACAAATTTTCGTGCACCGAGCCAGTGGTGGCAGGAGCACCTACCTCCTTGGCAGCGCTAATGATGTCCAACTGATGGCTTAGGCTTAGGGAGCAGGCTTAAGCCGTCAATCAGACATCCCCTGAGGGCTCCCAGGCTGCCAGAGGGCACAGGCTGGGCTGAGGAACCCCCTGTGAGTGTACAAATTTTCGTACACCGAGCCTCTGGTAAGATTATAATGGAGCTGAAAAGCTCATCACCCAGTGACATCATTGCTGTCTTATCTGTTGTTGTACATGTATTACTCACTTTTGTGGTGATGCTTGTGTTAACAAATCTGCACAGCCAGTCATATAATTATAGTACAGACAGTTATGTAGAATATATTATACTCTATAATAATAAACTATGTTACTGGTTTATGTATTCACTATACTATGCTGTTTATCATTATTTTCAGGTGTATGTCTACTTTAAAAAAAATTTGCTGTAAAACAGTGTGCCATGTAACGCCGGCAGCAACCTCATCTTGTGTTTACCACATCTCTTGATGCATCATTTTCTCTTGTGTTAGATTTAATCTTGTGTTTTATAAGTTTGGTGTAGCCTAAGTGCAATATTATAAAGTACACAGCAGTAAACAGGAATGTCCTAGGCCTTCACATTGCCACTCACCCAGAGCAATTTCCAATACTGCCAGCTGTATTCCTGGTAAGTGCCCTAGACAGAGGTACCCTTTTAACTTTTATACCATACTTTTCCTGTACCATTCTATGTTTAGATATGTTTAGTTGCACAAATACCATTGTGTTACAATTGCCTACAGTATAGAGTACAGTAGCATGCTGCACAGGTCTGTAGCCTAGGAGCAATAGGCTGCACCATATAGCCTAGGAGTGTAGTGAGCTACCCCATCGAGGTTTGTGTAAGTGCACCCAGTGATGTTCACACAGTGATGAACTCACCTAACAATGCATTTCATAGAACGTATCCCTGTTGCTAAGTGGCACATGAATGTAATGGGAAACCTGATTTTAGAGGGGCTAAATGGTTTGTCTAATGAGTTCGGGTTCAGAGAGAGAGAGAGTGGGCTAGTAAGTGTGGTTTGAAGGGTTATATAGCCTGGGGTTGAATCATCCTCTAACACTTATAGTCTAAACTCTCTAAGACTCAACTTCTTTATCTGTAAAGGGAGATGATAGTTCTCACACATAGAATTTTTTTTAGATGGAAATATCAAATAATTGATGTAAAGGGCTTACCTCATAAGAATATTAGTTAATATATATTTATTTGTTCAGTAATTCCCTAACTTTGGGATTTGGTGGACCAATAGGTTAGAAAAATGGAGGTGGGTATGATAGAATGTCTGCTTCTAATATTGGCACGTGAAGCTATTAAAAAAGAAAATAAATTGCCACCACAATCTTCATTTAAAATAGGACATTTTAAAATTCAAGTTGTAGTGAAGGCTGTAGTCTCAGAATGAAGAACTGTTCTTTAAACTGAATAAATTTAGCTTCATAACAGACTCAGTATAATTCTTATCTTTCTTATTTCACTGTGAAGTAGGAATTAGATGGTCTATAAGTCTCCCTCCAGTTGTGAAATAATTTAATTCTAATATTCATACTCCTCCCTAGTCCTTCCTGCTTCTATACTTTCCCCATCTACCTTAGAAATACTGGTTTACAGTCCAGTCTAAGTGGAATGACTGCTCTGAGAAATCATAGAATTAGAGACCAGTCAAATGAAATTGGGCTGGATAAAACAATGGGTACCCTAAGAAAATAGCACAGTAATATGCAATCATTTATCTAACAAATATTCACAGCCTACTATGTGCCAAGTACTGTACTAGACGCGAGGCTTACGACAAATCAGCAAATAGTCAATGCCCTTGGAATTTTACTCCTATCTCCCAGGCCAGATAGGTTCTTCAGGTTTCAAGATAAATATGGTACATTCCTGGGGCTTTAATTTTAATTGAAGAAGGGGTGGGGATGGGAAGACAGACACTTTATATGGCAATTTAAAATTTTTATTAAAAACACCCACAAAAAGGAATGATATGCAAAGTCTTCATGGATAAAAAGAATAAAATAAAGACAGGTTCACAAGAGCCAGTTTGGGAATAGCAGCAGATGGGCAAGGAGAGTTTGCTCTCCTGTGCATCTAGGTTAATGATTCTTTATAGTTCGCTCACATGAATATCATTTGAGGGAACTTGTTAAAAATACAGATTCCAGGGCCCTAGAGATTCAGATTCAGTAGGGCTGTTGTGAAGCCTAGAATTGACTAGAAAAAAAACCTCTTGGGGGATTCCAATGTCGTAGTGGTGGTCTATAGATCTTTCTTTTGAGAGGCCTTGCCTTAGGGGCTCTTCAGAAGTTTCAGAAGGCAATACATTTAAAAGGGGAACTCACAAAGTGAACCTTGGCAACATTTCTCCATTAAAGAAACTCATTTTTATTTATTTATTTTTTGCATTCTATCACCACTATCTCTCAGAATGCTGCCAATTTAATACACTTTCAAACTCTAGAGATTAATTCTAGATTAGTCCTGTATAACAGGTCAAATTTAGGAAAAAGTCCTTGAGAAATTCTTTTTAGACATATTGCTAACATGCTTGCTGTAGGAGCTGCCCCAATTCTGCTTTTCAGCTTAAGTTGGGATTCTCACAGCTTTTTGTTTTAGTTTTAATAAATTTACACTATACATGAATGTATAATGAATGGTTTGGAATTTGGCTTAGAGTTGTATCTTCCCTTTAAATTGGATTCTATTTGTTGTCTTTGTATCTCTTAAGGATGTCAATGCTTTCCATTTGAAGACCACCAGGAACACATCTGTAGTTGGATAAATTTGGGTTCGTTGACTTGATGCAACAAGGGAGAATGCTCACCATGGGGAATTGTGAGATGTCTCAGGAAGAGGATGACAGAAATGACATGGCATTTGGCCTTGTGTTTGGTGATTTGGGGAAAGTTCAAGGTATTGGGCCACTGCTCTGGATTAGATTACTGGCAGGAAGCAGTGATAATTCTATGACAAGGCAACTTAATTATTATCTAAAACACAAGAAGAATGGAATGAGGCTAAAACTGATGGGTAAAGAAGTGACAGTCACTTATATTAGGCAGGATAGGAGGAGGCTATTAGGCCATGTTTGTGGTTTGGGCAATGCTCATGTGTGTGTTTTTTTCCTGTGTTCAGACATGATTATGAGTAGTCTTGTTTTTGTTGATTCATCATGGTCACCATGGCCTTGGCTGATGTTGGCATTCTATGACATTGTCTATGTTTAACTGGAGAGCATGGTGATATAGCTGTGCTAGGCCAGCTCCAGGCTTTTAGGGCCTGCTTTTTTATTTTATCTTTAAACTAAAAACAAAGGGGAAATGTTATTGAAAGGGCGAGGGCTACACTCTCCATCTTGCCCCAGGGTAAGGGCTACGCCCTCCATCTTGCCCCAGGGTAAGTGCTCCATCTTACCTTGGCCATGTGCTTGGCAAGGAGCTTCTTCCCGGAAGTCTAAGCCTCTGCTAGCCACACCCAGGAACAAGACACCGACTTGCGCCTGGCCAATCGGCAAGGCCACAGCCCTTTCTCCTCCCCTTACTCCAACCCCCTATAAAACCCCTCTCCACACAGAGTTCTCTCTGTCTCTGCTTCCTGTCGCTGCGTCGGCAAGGTGGGGGAGCCGAGCTAGCTCGAATAAAGACTCTTATGCTTTTGCATCGGACTGGCTGGCTCCCTGATGTGGTTTCTTGGGGATCCTGAAATCTGGGCATAACAGTTATTATATGTATGAATAGAATCTAGATACATCCAAAATATTCACAATAATTCTGTGTTGACAAGGCTGAGAGGCAGCGCAGTATAAGGGAATAGGACTGGGATTACTTTTCTTATTTAATCCCCAAACTGCCCTGTGAACCTGACAATAACATTAACAGCTTCCATTTGCTGAACACCTACTACAGGCTTTCCACATATACAACAGCTTTACAGGCGAATACATTTGGATCCCCATTTCTCAGACAAGTAGACAATAACATTCCTAGAATCACGTGGTTATTAAGGGGAATTGCTGGTACATTGGGGGTTGTATGTATTCTGAGCCTGCTCAGTTTCCACGACCTCAGGATGCCTCTCTATTCAGAAATCTGGTGTCTGTAGGGATAGCTGTGGAGATATAACGCATTCTCGGCAGGCCTGTTCTAGACTCAAACGCTAGCATACATCTGGAAGCAGTAACCGGTTCATGGCAGACAAGCCATAACTAAGTTTTCTTCTAGGATTGTGAGTACAGATGAATTGACTAGTAGCCTATGTTGAGCGACTTCAGACCATGTGAAACTTCTGATCACAAAAGTCAGACTGAAAAAAAATCTTAGCGTCACACATTCAGAGTTTAGAGCTCCAAGACGTAAGGTCATTTCTTACAGATGAAGAACCTGAAGCTTGGCAGGGCATTTGATGCGCGCAGGGAGAAACCAGGTTCTCACTCCTGGGCCCCCTTCTTTTCCTGGCCACAGCGCTGCCTCCCATCTTGGAATGCCATCTCACAGTTTCTAGTAAAAGTTCCTACACGTGGGTACCCCGTGCAGCCGGCAACTTCGGGATTTCAAAACGGGCTTTGCCAGCGTTCCTGCCGGGAGCTGGTGCTGGAGCCGCGCAGC
>NW_005358943.1:3267435-3268018 GCF_000412655.1 Myotis brandtii | reverse complement strand
TAACTTAGGGAGAATTGAGTCTGATCTTAGAGGTACCAAGATTTGTAAAAGTGCCCAATGAATGACTTCTCTATTTAAAAAAATGTCATGGCTGTAGTTAAATACTACTGGCAAGAAAACTTAATTGTGATTTCCAGAAAGTGTGAAAACTTTGTCATTCAAACATAGCATAGACCATGATCGGCCAAAGGTTAAGATCTCGGTGTGAGCTTTATAACTTGGCTATCTGCGTGGTGGATCTTTAATTTGGCTGTGTGGCTTTGGGCACATTCCTTAGCCACTCAGTGCTTAAGGTTCCTAATCTGTAAAATGTTTATAATGGTATCTACCTCATAAACTGATTTGGACATTAAATGAGAGGATGTAAAGTGTGATACATTGTGGCTACCTAGTAGGCGTTAATAAAAATATATAGAGTTCTGTTTTTGAAGTATGGTACCTATTTGCTTTGTTTAACAATGGACAGGTTATTTTGATTTTCTGAATTATATAAATCATCCCATTTGATTAAATGCCTTATTGATTGTAATGTGAATATCCCATGGGCTGTGGTCATACTGGTCTTAGAAAGCACATTTTCCTT
>NW_005358943.1:3265161-3267354 GCF_000412655.1 Myotis brandtii | reverse complement strand
TTTAACCCAGGTTACCCAAGGGCTCTAGATAATGTGTTTCTGTCAACTCAGTGGTCCCAAGACCCAAAAACTATAATTAATCTTTGTAGATAACTAATCGGCTCAATCTCACTTCTGTAACTGCTTTGTGCAAACCAGGGTCCTCATTCCAAACCCTGGGATGTAATCAATACCTCTGTGATTTTTGCCTATATAAGTCTGGTTTTTCTACCATCCTATTACTATGAGATTTGGGGAATGGCCCCTCATAGTTCCGGATTGCAATAAATGTGACTCTTTAATTCGACTTCTTGAGGCGTCCTTCTGTGATTCGCGGGGTACATTACAACATTTTTAGGGGCTAATTTTGAGAGCATTAGCTGTAAATTATATATAACATATGGGTACTTTTATTTCTTTAAAAATATCTTTTCTAACTAAACAGTCTAGAGGTAGTTTAGAATTTTGGTTGAATGGTAAGAGCATCCTATATAATAAAAGGCTAATATGCAAATCGACTGAATGGCGGAAGGACCAGTCCCTATGACGTGCACTGACTACCAGGGGGCAGATGCTCAACACAGGAGTTGTCCCCTGGTGGTCACTGCGCCACTTATGGCTGGCGAGCGCAGTGGCGGTGGCGGGAGCCTCTACCGCCTCTGTGGCAGTGCTAAGGACATCCTCCGAGGGCTCCTGGATTGTGAGAGGGCGCAGGCCTGACTGAGGGGAACCCCCCTCCCCCCACAGTGCACAAATCTTGTGCACGGGGCCTCTAGTATTTTTATAAAGACAGTTGATTTCCTCACCAAATTGATTCCCCTTTAGTCACTGCCATTTGGGAGATTATGTTTTAAACTCTAGCTCTACCTCTGGAGTGTGAACTTTAGTAATAAAGGAATATTCCCTAGATTGGAAGATCCTGAAAGATGGGAGGTGAGGGATAGGGATGGGGTGCAGGTCTTACCTCGGTATCTTCAGGGATGTGACTCAGTGACTTTGTGCCCATAGAAGATGAACCTTTATTTTCCCTAAACTTAGAGGTTTAATTTTTGTTCTTTCAAGAAATACAGTTCAACTATTTTTACTTTCTTTTTTCAAATTGAGATATAATCTATCTATCTATATATATATATATAAAAGGCTAAGTGACCAACCATACGTACGTCCGACCGACTGACCAGCTGGTACATAATGACATGCTCTGGCAATTTAAAAATAAGCGTTGACTCGTGCATGCGTAATACATATAAAGCTCTCGCTGGCGCCAATTGCATACATATAAAGCTGTGTTAAAACTATTTGTGGAAATTGAGCATTAGATCACACAGGGATTCTATACAAATAAAAGGCTAAGTGACCGACCATACGTATGTCCGACCGACTGACCAGCTGGTACATAATGACATTCTCTGGCAATTTAAAAATAAACGTTGACTCGTGCATGCGTAATACATATAAAGCTCTTGCTGATGCCAATTGCATACATATAAAGCTGTGTTAAAACTATTTGTGGAAATCGAGCATTAGATCACACAGGGATTCTATACGAAGTATTATTAATTTTATAATACTATATTATATACACTATTTTGACATGTAATTTTTCGCAGTGATGTAATTACTGTGCAGATCTTTCTTCTAATTAATTCCCTTTCAATGTGCACAGATCTGTGCACCGGGCCACTAGTTGACATATAACATTTTTGCTTTCTTAATTTGCGAGAATTAGAATCACTTCCATTCATTTGTTGAAAAGAAACAGTATAGACAAAAACAGTTGCTATGTAGAATAATAATAAGTGTGGTTTTTATGCAATGATTTCAATGATCATAGTTTTGTTTTATTTTCTTTGTTTAATTAAAATCAGATACACAAGTGTTTTTCCTTCACTGGTATTAATCATTAATCTAGACAGAGGTTTAGCCTAAAATACTAAAATAAGTTACTTGAATTATTTATGTACTAGAAAAAAAATACTTCACTATTAATTAATGCAGTTGCTTCTCTGATGTCTTCTATAGAGTTTTCTAATGCAGTGGTCGGCAAACCGTGGCTTGCGAGCCACATGCGGCTCTTTGGCCCCTTGAGTGTGGCTCTTCCACAAAATACCACGTGCGGGCGTGCATGTACAGTGCGAAGTTGACTTAAAACTTTAAGTAAAGTTTATTAAGTTAATTTTAGGGAACGTTGTGGAGTGAAAGAAGATGTAGTGT
>NW_005358943.1:3257414-3265075 GCF_000412655.1 Myotis brandtii | reverse complement strand
GTGGATGGGAGAGTTGGAAGGGGTCGACCTCAGCGAACGTACCTCAATCAGATTGAGGACGTTTTTAGCAAAGGCCAGCTTGGAGTACCCTAATTAAGTTAATAACAATGTACCTACCTATATAGTTTAAGTTTAAAAATTTTGGCTCTCAAAAGTAATTTCAATCGTTGTACTGTTGATATTTGGCTCTGTTGACTAATGAGTTTGCCGACCACTGTTCTAATGAAATCTTTTAAAATACATATTGTAACGTTTTTAAAGAAATTAATTTTTACTTTTCTTCTTTTTATTTTTTGAAATATATTTTTATTGATTTCAAAGAGCAAGAGAGAGGTAGAAACGTTTTATCAGGGATGACAATCATGGATCTGCTGCCTCCTGCACGCCCACTCCTGGGGATCGAGCCTGCACCCAGGCATATGCCTTTGACTGGAAATCAGTCGGTGATTTCTTGGTTCATAGGTCATCGCTCAATCACTGAACCACACTGGCTGGGCTCTTTTTCTTACTACAAGAGGAATTCATGTTTATTGTAAAAGTTTTAGAAAATACAATTAGCACAAAAAACTAAAATTATCACTAATCCAGTCCTAAGTACTTATATTTTAATGTATATACTTCTAGTTAATAGACTTAAAAAAATAAGTTCACTTAAGGCTGACCCTCATGATAAAACCCTTCAAGGAAAATGTTCTTTTATGATAGCATTTGGATATGTGAAAGAAGGAGAAACCCTCCAACTTCAATGTTAACTTTGATGTCAGTGTTTAGTGATGAGTGCTGTCTGCTAAATATATTTTCTACTTAAAATGTTCATTTCTGATTTTCTCCAACTAAACATAAACCTCAAGAAACATTTTTCTTTGGTCAGTGTTAGTCCTATGTGGGTAGGTGACAGATGTGTCCTTGTAGAGAGAAGGCTTGACTAGTTTGGAGTCAGAAGGTAAAAACAAGCAAACCCAAATCTGGCCCTCCTATTCAGTAGCTTATAGCTTCGGCCAAGCTGCTTGATTTCTTTGAACTAGAAATGTGGCCCCTGGACTAGCAGCATTGACATTATTGGGGAGCTCATTAAAAATGCAGACACCCCGAGGTCTTATTGAACCGGAAGTTGCTGTCTTGGGGCCTGGCATTCCGAGTCTTAACAAGTATTCTGGAGAGACCAAGATGGCGGCATAGGTAAACACCGGAGACTGCTGCCGCAAACAACCACTTCAAAAATACAACTAAAAGACGGAACGGACATCACCCAGAACCACAGGAAGGCTGGCTGAGGAGAGACTCTTCAACTAGAAGGAAAAATAACAGCACACCGAGGCTCAGAGGAGGCGCAGTGTGGAAAATACTCAGGTGCGGAGGTGCGCGCGCAAAGCGGGCTGGTGGCTGAGAGCGCGGTTGTCGTTTTCGGTCAGGGGGGAGTCTCAGACTCTGAGCTCCAGATACGGGCGAATCGCTGGGGACGAGAGAGAGATAGAAACATCAATGATGAGAGAGAATCATTGATTGGCTGCCTCCTGCACACCCCAAACTGGGGATCGAGCCTGCACCCAGGGCATATGCCTTGACTGGAAATCAGTCGGTGATTTCTTGGTTCATAGGTCATCGCTCAATCACTGAACCACACTGGCTGGGCTCTTTTTCTTACTACAAGAGGAATTCATGTTTATTGTAAAAGTTTTAGAAAATACAATTAGCACAAAAAACTAAAATTATCACTAATCCAGTCCTAAGTACTTATATTTTAATGTATATACTTCTAGTTAATAGACTTAAAAAAATAAGTTCACTTAAGGCTGACCCTCATGATAAAACCCTTCAAGGAAAATGTTCTTTTATGATAGCATTTGGATATGTGAAAGAAGGAGAAACCCTCCAACTTCAATGTTAACTTTGATGTCAGTGTTTAGTGATGAGTGCTGTCTGCTGAATATATTTTCTACTTAAAATGTTCATTTCTGATTTTCTCCAACTAAACATAAACCTCAAGAAACATTTTTCTTTGGTCAGTGTTAGTCCTATGAGGGTAGGTGACAGATGTGTCCTTGTAGAGAGAAGGCTTGACTAGTGTGGAGTCAGAAGGTAAAAACAAGCAAACCCAAATCTGGCCCTCCTATTCAGTAGCTTATAGCTTTGGCCAAGCTGCTTGATTTCTTTGAACTAGAAATGTGGCCCCTGGACTAGCAGCATTGACATTATTGGGGAGCTCATTAAAAATGCAGACACCCCGAGGTCTTATTGAACCGGAAGTTGCTGTCTTGGGGCCTGGCATTCCGAGTCTTAACAAGTATTCTGGGTGGTTCTGCAACACACCCAGCTTGGAGAACCTTGGCCTGTGGTCCCCCAGCAGGTCTGTGGCAGCCGGTCAGGCTGCCCTCCACATAGATAGCTTCCTTCTCATTCTCATGCTTGCCTTGACCTCCCATATTTGGCTGCCCCTTTGTGCAGATACCCTCCGTGTTATGAGTGGACTCTGGGCCGCCCCCGTGTATGAGTGTCCCCCTCACTTGTTTAGGCTCCGATACCCTGCTATGGGCCATAGTGGCTCCCCCACCATCAGTCTACCTTGCTCACATCCCCTCCCCAACCTCCACTTCCCCATTTAGAGCACTTGTTCAGGGGACCAGAATAAAATTTTAAATTTATTGCCATATAGTATACATTTGTACAAAATTAAAAACAAGCAAACAAGTGGCGTGCCCACTTTCCTGGCACTTGTAACTTACTGCTCATGCTCATGGCTGGGGCACCTCCACATAGATAGCTTCCTTATCTCAGCTCTCCTGGAGCTCACAGTCAACTAAGGGAGACAGTCATGGAAATCATTGCAGCAAGATAAAAGTGACCCTAGGGACTCTGGCTGGTGTTGCTCAGTGGTTAGAGCCCCGGCCCCCACTCTGAAGGGTCTTGGGTTCGATTCCAGGTCAAGGGTGTTTACCTGGGTTCAACTGGGGCATGTTTGGGAGGCAGCCAATAGATGCGTCTCACATCAATGTTTCTCTCTCCCCCTCTTCCACTCTCTCTCTAAAAATCAATGGAAAAAATATCCTCAGGTGAGGATTAACAACGATTAACAACAATAAAAGTGACCATAGGGGGTGGTCAGGTGAGAAAGAGGAGCTCACAGAGTCCAGGGGAGGTTTTCTGGGAAAGGACATCTTTGACGGGTGTAGTTTCTCCAAAGGAACTGAGCAAAAGCAGCCTGGCATGTGTCATTAACCATAGGCACCCCACGTTCAGATTTCTGTTGTGATCATCTCATTCTGCTATCATGACAAAGAGTAACATTTTAGTGAAGAAAGAAGGAAAAACCATATTCCGTGTCTGAAATACATGCGCCCAGTCAGCCCGATGATTATGTGCCTTTTTAGATTTCTAAATTGGGTGTCCCTTTGTGAACACTGACTTTGATTTTACCTTAGAAGTCTTTCACTGTTTGCTTACAAGCATGACAGAGGAGGCTGTGTTTTATTATTCTGGTACTGGTTTGATACATAGAAAAAAAAAACCTACAAAATAATAATGTGGGTTTGTTGTATAATGGAATAATTAAAAGTCCTCCATGGTGTCTGCTATGTTAAAAAGCAAAAAAAATTTTAAAGTCCCTAAGCCCTTTGGATTTTAATTGTTAGGAAGGAAGACGGACTTCAAGCGCCCGTTTAAAACGGGATGCCTCTGCCAGGAAAGCAAGACTAGGAAATGAGACGGCAGATGGAGCCCTTGAGGACGCGCTGTGAGCGTGTGTCACTAGAAATTGTTTAAGTGGAGAGCTCTGGCCCTTTTAAAGCACTCCCTGTCACTTGAGGATTGGGTCACCTTGAAATGTGTTCATCTTTGAGTTAAAGGCATAAAAAGGCACTTTGAACCTGTTCAGTTAACTTTGGTGTGTGTTATGTGTATGGCTGCGGAGGTGCCTCTCCTCCGCCTGCCTCAGCCGCGACAGTCAGTTCCCTGGAAACCAAAGTGGTTGCAAGAGAAGGATAAATGTTTCATCTCAGCTCCAGTTTATACAGATTTTTAAAAACGCTGAGGCACTCTGGCTGCAGCTTCTGACGCTCTTTGTATAGTCAGGCCTTCCTCCCTAAAGCTAAGTCTCAGAAGAGAGGAGCCCCTGGTAATTACTTCCTAAGAAGGTGTCACTGAAGTGGCGCTTTGCCTCCTTAGGAATGTGGATGATAATGTCAACATTGTGATACTTGCTAGTCCGGTCAAAGTAGCTAAACTGGTGATGGAAAGAGACTTGACTTGGGGAGGTGAACACACAGTGTAATATACAGAAGATGTATTATAGAATTGTACCCCTGAAACCCATATAATCGTATTAACCAATGTCACACCAATGCGTTCAATAAAAAAAGGAACAAAACATATTGTTAAAAAAGTAGCTAAATCAACTTCTCCTGTAATCCAGATTCAGATAAGCTTTTCTACTGAACACATGGTGGTCACGCTCCTTACCCCCGTCATAAATCTTTATGGAAGCAGAGCCTTTTATTTTGTATTTGTTCCTCTGCATAACAGAATACTGATTATAGTCTTAACTAGAGGCCTGGTGCACAAAAATGTGTGCAGTGTGTGTGTGTGTGTGTGTGTGTTTGATTTCATTAAAATGTCTAACATGACATTCAACTAGGTATCTGGCAAGGGTAAGGTCTACAGATACTTTAATGTAGAGACCCTTGAGTAAACATTACTTATGAATATTTCAAACCCTATTTTCTGGAAAAATAATAGTGTCCATATTTATAGTTACATATATATATCACAATTTCATAGCAGGAAGACATCTTAGCTATTAGTCCAACACCCTTCTGTTACAGACGAGTAAACTGAGGCACAGGAAATTAAGCCTATGGTCACATGGCTGGTTAGAGGCAGTCCTGGAATTGAAATTCAGGCTCTCTCTGTGCAGGTTTATTCCAAGACTTTGCATTACTTCTCCTGCCATTAGCCTTGTAGAAGCTCAATCGGGCTGTGGCCCTGAACTAGAACCACCCAGTGCACATTCCTGAGCCCCACAACAGTTTTAGCTGTCCATGGTCGGGGCCCAGGAACCTGCATTTTCACAAGCTCCCCAGATGGCTCTTCTGAACAGTAAGCTATAGAGTTTCTCAGATTAATTAGAGATTCAGAGAACCTTAAATTACTATATATTATGTTTTGATGAATCCTCTCAGTCGCTTTTATCTTTATATCAATATGTTTATTATATTTTTTAAATATTTGGTTAGCAAAGCTTTGACAAGGAAACTGTGGAGAAATTAGCCTTTCATTTTTCTGATTAAATTAAGTGAAGAAATGTGTTCAAATGAGTGGGAAAAGTTGGAAAACCCAGGAGGGTAAGGCGGTTAAGCAGGTGCATTATATCTGAAAGGTGCATTATGTCTGAAAATGATTGTATTTTATTCAAACGATGCCAGTGGCGGATGGAAAAGCCTAACCAGTGTTCTTCATGATGAATTTGGAGATGGACATGAGCGTGTCTTCTCCATGGTCTCAGAGACCAGAGGGGACAGACCCTGAAGATCTCCCATTACCTGAAGATCTGACATTGTCTACCAGAAAATTCAGTTAATTTTCTCATGGAAAGAGGAACATTCATGTTTCCTTGGAAATTATGAAGTCTGTAGTGTGGAGGAAGGTAGGCTGTGGCGGTGCTCAATATATTTGTAGCTGTGAAGGAGTTCAAGCTCCGGATAGCGGAGCTTTCTCTGGTCCCTTACAGAAAGTTCACTCGCGTTGGTGCTTGACAGTAGTTACACTTACAGAAGAAGTTTGGCGTCCCACAGTGGAATGCCAGAGAACCTGTACTTGGCCCTGTATGCTTCACTTAATGCCTTGGCGTTTATCCCGGAAGGATGTGCTATGTAGGATGGGGACCCAGGCACTGTGGTCCTAGCTTTGATAGCATCCTGACATGTGACCATAGGCGGGGGCTTCTGTGCACTCGTTTGTACTTTTCAAATCTAAAACAGACAGGCAACAGTGAGGTTCATCACCTGCTCTGGTGGGGGGCGGGTGTTGATAGTGGGGGAAGCTATACATGTGTTGTGGTGTTAGGGGGGAACAAGGGGTAAATGGGAAACCTCTGTGCCTTCCGTTCACTTTTGCTCTGAACCTAAAACTTCTCAAAAAATGAGGTCTCTTAAAAAAAACTAAACAGAAAGCAGACACATGATCCCTGAGGATCCTTTTAGTTCTGAACTTTTCTGAGTTTTCTGATTATTACTTGGCTTTTTTACCATTCTGTGGGTTTGTAGGTTGTTCCCTGTTTGACTTCAGACCTTGTCCTACCTTCTCTGGCCATCCCAATCTTCTCTGGCTTTCAAGGCTGTAAGCTCCAGTGCTCAATTCACAACCCCCCCTCCCCCCGCCCCTTTCTTTGGTGATTGAACGACACATGATCCCTGAGGATCCTTTTAGTTCTGAACTTTCCTGAGTTTTCTGATTATTACTTGGCTTTATTACCATTCTGTGGGTTTGTAGGTTGTTCCCTGCTTGACTTCGGACCTTGTCCTACCTTCTCTGGCCATCGCAGTCTTCTCTGGCTTTCAAGGCTGTAAGCTCCAGCGCTCAATTCACAACTCCCCACCCGCCCTTTCTCTGGTGATTGAACATGATTGAATACATTATTGTATACTTTCTCTCTAGGTGTTTCTTTAGTGCACGTCTTGACGTCATAAATCTTTATGGAAGCAGAGCCTTTTATTTTGCATTTGTTCCTCTGCATAACAGAATGCTGATTATAGCCTTAATGTTTCTTACACTGAAAGAAAAAAGTATCTTGTGGATTCACCTCTTCCTCTTTCCTTCTATTCCTATCCTTGCCTCGTTCCTTCACACACCTAAATCGTGCTGGTGGCCTCATACGGAGCTCATCTCTCTACCTCTGGTCTTTCTCATCTGCCTCAGAAAAATCCATATTTGGTTAACTTTTTTCCCGTTGTTTGTTCAAATAGTACAAACTGTATTTATCTTTTCAGGTTTGCTATGCTGATTATTTGGTTACTTTAGAACAGGGGTCCTCAAACTTTTTAAACAGGGGGTCAGTTCACTGTCACTCAGAACGTTGGAGGGCCGGACTATAGTTTTAAAAAAAACTATGAACAAATTCCTATGCACACTGCACATACCTTATTTTGAAGTAAAAAAACAAAACGGGAACAAATACAATATTTGTATTTGCATGTGGCCCGCGGGCCGTAGTTTGAGGACCCCTGCTTTAGAATGTACTTCCATTTCGTGAAAACTATGTATAACCTTAATCAGATTAATGTCATCTCTGTCTTTAGTAGAAAGTAACTACTGACTTGGTGGGGACAGTCAGTGCTGTGAGGAAGTGATGAACAGGTTTGCCAGGTAAAAATCTCACAAGCCTGGAACTAGAGACGTCTGTTAAATCCTTGTAAAATTGTATGTCAACTAGATAAATTAAGTAAATACGTTTTTCACTCTGAAGATTATATACAAGCATTCTGGAAATAACTTAGGTTCGGAATCAGAGAGACCTGTTTGAATCTTAACTCTCACATTAATCGTGTGACTTTGGACAAATAATTTGATCTCTTTGAGCTTCAGTTTTCTCATCTGCGAAAGGATCTAAAGCCCCCGTGGTAGAGTTATAGCTAAGTCACCCTTAACTAATGAACGGTAGTCATTATTCC
>NW_005358943.1:3243327-3256375 GCF_000412655.1 Myotis brandtii | reverse complement strand
GCAGTCACTGAAGCAAGCAAGCCTCCCTGCTTGCTTCAGTGCATGGCTGCCGGCCGCCATCTTGGCTGACAGTTAATTTGCATAAGGATATGCTGATTAGCCAATGGGAAGGGTAGCGGTCGTACGCTAATTACCATGTTTCCCTTTTATTAGTGTAGATGTTTCTTACACTGAAAGAAAAAAGTATCTTGTGGATTCACCTCTTCCTCTTTCCTTCTATTCCTATCCTTGCCTCGTTCCTTCACACACCTAAATCGTGCTGGTGGCCTCATACGGAGCTCATCTCTCTACCTCTGGTCTTTCTCATCTGCCTCAGAAAAATCCATATTTGGTTAACTTTTTTCCCGTTGTTTGTTCAAATAGTACAAACTGTATTTATCTTTTCAGGTTTGCTATGCTGATTATTTGGTTACTTTAGAATGTACTTCCATTTCGTGAAAACTATGTATAACCTTAATCAGATTAATGTCATCTCTGTCTTTAGTAGAAAGTAACTACTGACTTGGTGGGGACAGTCAGTGCTGTGAGGAAGTGATGAACAGGTTTGCCAGGTAAAAATCTCACAAGCCTGGAACTAGAGACGTCTGTTAAATCCTTGTAAAATTGTATGTCAACTAGATAAATTAAGTAAATACGTTTTTCACTCTGAAGATTATATACAAGCATTCTGGAAATAACTTAGGTTCAGAATCAGAGAGACCTGTTTGAGTCTTAACTCTCACATTCATCGTGTGACCTTGGACAAATAATTTGATCTCTTTGAACTTCAGTTTTCTCATCTGCGAAAGGACCTAAAGCCCCCGTGGTAGAGTTATAGCTAAGTCACCCTTAACTAATGAACGGTAGTCATTATTCCAGGAATATTCCTAGTACTACCTTCATGATTCATCTCCTCTGGGAGGCTTTCTTTCCCTGCTCTGTTGGCCTGGTTCACCAGGCTCCGTGGAGCAGGCGGTGGGAAGCCTGTGTTCCCGTTCTGCTCCACTAGGGGGAGTGCTTCCAGGCCAACTTGGCCAGGAGGTGTTACTGTAAAGCTCACTCAGACAGACTTCGCAGTTGGCACATCTGATGGCTTCTTTTTTAAAGTAGGGTGGTGGTGCTTTAACATTTTTGTTGACTTGTCACCGAGCATCTGAAAACACAAGGAAAACCAGTCGCCTTGGCAAAACCTGCGCCACAACAGAACTTCCTGCGTAGAAGTTGCAGAAGGCGATCAGGTGCTGTGGGAGGCGGTGTTTTGAGTCAGCACCCAGCAGGTGGCGATTTCCGCACAAGTTCAGTTTTGAACAGATATTCTCAGACAGTGTTGGCAGTCACTGTGCTCCATAATGTAACGGGGGGTTTGTTTGTTTGTTTTGGGAGACAGTATCAACTCCAGCCCTGTCTGCTTACAGTCAGGGTATTTTAGCACATGTTAGATGCCTGCTGTCTAAGGGGTACACCTACATTCCAAGCTCCTTCTGCGTGTGTTTAAAAATATATTTAAGCACATATAAAGGCAGTGCTGGAGAGCGTGAGACTGTGGTAAGTTGGGATTGGAAAGCATTTGATATTTTCTGCAAATCAAAGGGTAATGAGAAGGTGACATAAAACATGGATAATACATATACCAGTTACACAACACATGTTTCCTTTTAATTTTTTCCTTTACTTTCAAAACTTAGTTCACTTTGGTTTCAAATCAGAATCGCATGTTCAAGATTGAGAATTTGGTTATTTAGTTCTAGACTAACCAGATTAAAATTTTCTGCAAATTAATATATATGTTGGGATGGTTGCCCATTTAATTAAACATAACTTCTTTTTTGAAAGGAAATTAGACTTTGAATTCTGAATCTGTGGGATTCAAATCCTGATTCTCCTACCTATTGTTTTTTGAGTCTTCACACTTAAAAAAATGAGGTGAATAAAAGCTCAGTCATAGAGTAATTGTGAAGATTAAAAGAGATATTACAAGTAGAGCAATTGGCACAGTGCCTGAAAGGTAGTGAGCCGCAATAAGAATTACTTACCTTCCCTTTCACAAAATATAGGAATGTGGGGACGTTCTAAACTTAAAACTAAAGAATAACTGGTTGTGAACAAGTTTGCTGAGCGGAATATAACATGAAGTCGTGAGGAGAAGTTCAAAGAGTCTAGGGCAGTTGGAGCCGCAGTGCATGCTGGAATGCAGTGGTGGTTGAAACGAGATATGTACTCAGTAACTTTCTAATGATTTGCTTTCCTTCATATGGGAATATGTTAAAGGTATTTATCATTGGGAATCCTCCACCCCATGGGAATTTATTCATCCCAAGTTCTTTTATTTTTCTAACCTATTTTTGTGATCAGCATCTTTGAAATTGATAAATAACAAGACTATAGAGTAAGTGTTCATTTGATAAGATTTATTGGTGCTATCCTATGACTATGTTAGATATATGAGCTCAGACACATGCTCATGTGCTATTGCTTGAGAACTAGCAATATTTTTGGTAAAACTCTGGCATTGGTTTCAAAATTTAAACATACAAATTTTAATCGCAAAATTGAAGTGAGTCTTAGGTCATTTTACAAAGTATTTGCCCAAAAGATTAGGTGTCAGGAATAATATGAACTCACGAACTTTAGGAATTAAGTTGTTAACACCCCTCATAAAATATGTCCTTCATTATTCACTATATCTTACCTGAGAGGTCAAACATAAAAGTAAATGTTCCTGGGAGAGGTCATATATTACCCCAAATCCATGGGTATAGTACAAATGACTGGTAATAGATTTTTCCTGGAATGAGATTTAAGTGGGATATTGTGTGTGTGTGTGTGTGTGTGTGTGTGTGTGTGTGTGTGTGTGCTGAGAACAGAGTACATTGAGTACAGGAGTGGTAATGGGGAAATAGGTTTCAGGAAAAATAGGTACAGATTTTATAGAACCATTAAGTTCCATTAAGATATTTGTTCTTTTTCCTCCCGGAGCTTAACATACTTACATTTAAACAAAATAATAATTATTATTTTTAGTTCTATTCTGTAGCATTTAAATTATGTATATGATATTTTGACAGGGTTAATTGTATGCAGGTCTGTTTTCTTACGTAAGTATCCTTGCGGACTCTAATTTGTGTGATTGGCACAGCTTCCAGCATGGGTAGCAGCTTTATGAATAATATTTTCTGTGGACTTATCATGTGAAATCAATAAATAACAGGGCATTTTGGGACATTTTCAGATTTTAATTTAGGAAAGTCTGTCATCAAGTACCTCATTGAGAGGAAAGACTTAAACGCTCTATCCACTGAGCCAAACCGGTTTCGGCCATTTTCAGATTTTAATTTAGGAAAGTCTGTCATCAAATACCTCATTGAGAGGAAAGACTTAAATAGGTTTTCTCTGAAGCTCCTAGAATAATTGATCAAATCGTCTCAAAGGGCTGAGAGTTGGATCTTTACTGAGCAGGGTGCCAAAGTTTTCCAGCTTCTTGATGAATTTCTCCAAGCTCTAATGATTCTTTCTGAACTCTGGGCACATGTAGGGGCTTGGAGAAACTGATCAGAAAATTTCCCAGAAATCCAAGTTTGGTTTAATAAGTCTAATGGTGTATTTTCAAGAGAATGCCTAGTAGTAAAATTGAGATCTGGGTAATCCTATGTCCTGTGAGATGGGAATTTTTGTCTATTAGCAAATTTATTTAAGATGTTAATTTGACTGAAAAACATGAAAGAACTAATTTTTAAATGACAGTTTTCAAAGTATTGTCAAATCAAGAATTAATTCACAATATTGTTTGATGTGTCTCTGTGTGTGTGTGTGTGTGTGTATGCATGTTTTCCAAATTTGACAAGCACTTATGAACTTATATAGACCCTTAACTTGCTTTGCCTGGTGAAGTAACAGGTATAGATAGAGCCTGAAGAACCAACACTTGATTTAGACTGGTAGAATTGAATTCATTTCATAAAAGTGAAGGATTGGCCAGGTATAGAATAAACTGTAAAGGACATTTTGTTTATATCCCCCTTGAGATATTTTCTTCTGTCTGTACAAATCAAAACCTCTGGGATACACTGAGATTTTAGTCATATTGTAAATCCATATGTGGAGCCCAGAATGTAAGTCCTGGTGGCCTGTGAGAAAGGAGAAACTGCATCTTTTAGTAATGTAATGGTATGCTTCCTAATGAAACTTATGAAATGGAGGGGAAGTGAAATAGCTGAATGTAACTTAGAGAATTACTGGGAGATAATCTGACCCTTAACGTTGGTTGTATGCCTGGAGGCAAATCTCTTGGGAGAATCGTGAGAGGGATAAAATAATTGACAAATATAAAGTAGTTTATAAACACTGAGTTGAAGTGGGTTCTTTAGTGTCAGTCTTGGGTTCAGACTCTTACTTTTAACTAACTAATCTTTGGAGATCCCTTTAAGAAAACAAACAAAAAAAAATGTAGAATACTCCCCACCTTCTTTTATTGTACAGCATAAGGCCTGCTGGTATTCATCCTGATTAATTAGCAAATGCTTCTCTCCTCTCTTTTCAAATGTTATTTGAATTTTTATTGAATATATATATTCTTTAAAAAGGCATGTTTATAAGAGTTAATACAGCAAACTCCTGTCCCACCCTTCTACATCCATACTTCCTGCTCCCACAGGGAGCCTTTTCTTCTAGTGTTTACCTCCACATTTCAAAATAACACACTTGTACTGTGAGTCTTAATTTTTCAGTTTTGAATTTTATGCATTGACGTTCTGCTATGGAAGATAAAGATTTAGCTCTCTTGCACAGTATCTCCCCCTTCCTCTCCGAGGGCCCCTCTTCCATCCTCTCATTATGGCAATATCATTTTAATTAGATACATTTTCAGTGTGTCTATTATTAAGACGGTGTCAATATTCATTTATAAGCCATATGGTACACTGTGATTACATTTTATTTTTTGAATAAATTTTTATTTTCTCTGGAATTGTCTCATTTGCTCAGTTTTCAATGTAGTTATTACTAATTCAACCCTATGCCAGCTGTCAGCAATGAAACTGCTTTTTTGGTGCATTCAAAGAGATGATGTAATTCATTAGGTTTGTATTTTTCTAGGAGATGTCACCCCTAGTGTCCTCAACTCTCCTCTCTGAATCCAGCTTCTCTGGAAGCCTGCTGCATCCCTGGTAGACAGGGCTCTCCCCGACTTAACCCAAGGCTTCCTTTACACACTATTATTATGGCCCTTTCTTCTGGAGTCCATGTCTTCCTCTTTCATGGTTTCCTTCCTGATTTGGTGGAGTGCAATTATCAGCAACTTCCTGAAAATAAAGGCTTGGAATGTCAAAACATGCTTTTACTCTTTAGTCATATTTAATCGATATTTTAGCTGAGAATAGAATCCTATATTTGAAATTCTGTTTCCTCAGGAATTTCAAGGTATTCTCCCATTGTATTTGGCTTCTATCCAGTGTTCCTCTTGACAAATTTAATGCTCTTCTTATTCCCGTTTTGTAATGTGGCCTTTCTTTTTTCTCAAATTATTTCTCTGATTAATTTTTTTCCCTTTCATTTTCTTAATTTTGTCCTGGAATTCCTACTTCTTGGATGTTGGACTTTTTCGATTGATCCTTTGATTTTGACTTTTTTTTCTCTCCTGTTTACTCTCTCATTTTTCCCCCCCTTGGGAGGAAGGGGGAATAGGAGATTTCCCTCACATCATCTTTCAAGTCTTCCATTGGACTTCTCATTTCTATCACATTTTTAATTTCTAAGAGCCCTTTAGTTTCTTTTTCTTAATAGTGTCCACCTACAAAATGTCCAAACCTGTAGAGAATGTTTATAATAGTTTGATTGAGCCAAACTGACAACATATGCCCAGGAGCAATATCTGAAATGCTCAGGAGAATAAGTGTTTTTGCAGCATCTTTTATGCATTTGAAATAAGAAGGAAAAGTAAGGAAGATGACATGGAGGTAGGGGAGAGAAGGTGGGAATTAGATTACAGGAGAGTTAAGATTATGTTCTCTCTTGAGGATGGTTGCCTGAAAGGTGTGTTAATTTAGCTGACCAGAAACAATGGGTAGGGCTTGCTTAAGGCAAAGGTTAGCCTTTCACTAAAGAAGTCACATGCCTGGGGCATGACTACCCATCTTGAGCTGCCCAGTTAGAAATTTATGATCAGATCACCTGGTGAGGTTACTTTCCATAGAACCCCCTTTTTCTTTCTGTCCCCCTTTAGCTTTCTCCTCTTGTTTTATGCATGCGGATATTATTTATGGTCATTCTCAAGTTTTCTTCTGCTTCCCACAGTGTTCTGTTGCCTCTTAGTGCCCTCCACTCTTTCCTGTCCAGTTGTTTTTACTCTGTTAGAAGCTTTCCTTTTATATCAGCTAGTCCTTGGTTGTCCCTTCATATTTAAGAATGAGGCATTTGTGTAGTAAAGCATTTAGTTGTGTCCAAAGACAGGACTGGCTTTTATCCTTGGTTCTTGGGAGACGATCTCTAAACCCTTGGACTGTCCTGCCTGGTAAGAGTGTCTTTGTTTTCCGGGGGCTTTGGCCCGCACCAGATAGTCTGACAAGGTGGTTCCTGGTGACCGCTTTGGGTCATGTGGTCTTAGCTTGACCTTCGGAGGCTGGGAACTGAGGTCAGCCACATGGGGGTTAACTGTCTTTGTGACCAAGACCCACTAAACACTCTGGACACCAAAGCTCGGGTGAGCTTCCTTGGTCGGCAGTACTTGGTCGGCACACTGGGCCGTGTGGACTCACTGAGAAGTAAAAGTCACAGTGACAGAAGTGAGCCAAGATGGGCTGCTGTGAGCTCACTGAAAAGCCAGAGAAAAGGGGGCCTTGGAGACAAGTTCAGGGGGTAAGCCCAGGACGAGCCGCCACTACCCATTCCTCCCCGGATTGCAAGTCTTGTGGGGACCCTTAGAGTTTAAGGGAGCAAAGTAAAGCTGTCTGCCTGAGAGGGGAGAAAGATGTGGGTGTGCTCCAGAGAGAGAACCCTCTTTGTCTTGAGGGTTCTTTTCTGTTTTTTTTTAAAAAAAATATATTTTATTGATTTTTTTACAGAGAGGAAGGGAGAGGGATAGAGAGTTAGAATCATCGATGAGATAGAAACATCGATCAGCTGCCCCCTGTACACCCCCTACTGGGGATGTGCCTGCAAGCAAGGTACATGCCCTTGACCGGAATCGAATCTGGGACCTTTCAGTCTGCAGGCCGACGCTCTATCCATTGAGCCAAACCAGTTAGGGCTCTTTTCTTTTTTCTAAAGCCAGGAATTTTAGGGGAGAATCTCAATAGAATATTCATCAGCTTTATGCTGATGCACCAAAATGAGATTTATTCCCCTGACTTCATCCATCCTTGGGTGTGATTGGCACAAATGGCACTGATTGAATTTCTGTTACCGATCTCCTGAGTAGGGTGATTTAAGCCATTTGCTCTCTGGTTGGGAGGAGAAGTGTACACCATTTACTCTCAAGTGTCCTTAGTTAGGGAAGATGGGACTTTGTAATTTACTAGGTGGCAAGAACTGCTGGGCCATTTAACTACCTGTCTCAGTTCCACTTATCCCTATTCCACTTGTCCTGGCTTACTAACCTGTCTGGAGATGAATCCTCCCATGTTTTGCCTGGGGAAACGTAGCCTGACTGCTAGTGTTCTCGGAGTTGAGTGGTGGAAGGGCGCTGGTGATGGCACTGAATATCGACTTTCCCTTCGTCCTGTTTTTCTCTATGATAATCTTGACAGCAGAGCAGTACAGGGTGTTGAGGTCACACATGAACAGGGACACCTTATGGATGAGGCATCAGGGAAAGCTTCGTAGAGAATGTTTAAACTGATAACCTGAAGGATGAGAGGGAGCTCCCCAGTGAGAATGGAGGGCATAGTATTCTAGGCATGAGGCTTACAAATTTACTTGACTAGATGTGTCAGTATTACTTGGGGAAGTGGATCAAGTCAGCTGTCAGTTTGTTATAAAGGTCCATATAATTAGAAAAATAGCACCAGAGATATAATACTAAAGGCTGTTGGTGATAAATTAATTAATACCATGTCCTTTGCAGATAAGTAAATAAAAGCATTGAGGTTCTAAATGAAATTTTTGCTTATGAGTCAGGATTTAAAATTACTACATTGGGTAGGAGAGTTAAATGTTTACATTAGTCATATATATATTTTTTTTTGGGGGGGGGGTTTAATTTGTCTGAAGTCCTTTGTTGACTTTGCCTTCCAAATGGCTTTTGAGGTTTTCTTTGGTAATGCTGTTCTGACCAATGAGAGTAATTTATTTACTTTAAATATCTTTTTTTAAAAACATTGATTTTAGAGAGGAAGGGAAGGGAGGGAGGGAGGAAGGGACGAGAGAGAGAGAGAGAGAGAGAGAGAGAGAGAGAGGAGAGAGAGAGAGAGAAACATCAAAGTGAGAGTGCAGTGTCTATCGGCTTTCTCCGGCATGCCCACCACTGGGGACCGAGCTGCAACCCGGGCATGTGCCCTGACCGGGAAGGGAATCGAATGGTGACCTCTTGGTGCATGGTACAATGCCCAACCAACTGAGTCACACCAGCCAGGGAAAATGAGTAATTTTAAGCAGATACTGAAATTTAGATTAGCTATTGCTTATACCTAAGAATTTAGATATGAGAGAGAGGAAGGAAGAGGGATAGAGAAAGAGAAACATGGATGAGAGAATGGAACATGGACCACCTGCCTCCTGCATGCTCCCTGTCGGGGATCAAACCCAGAACCCGGGCATGTACCTGACCAGGAATAGAACCCGCAATCTTTTGGGGCATGGGCAATGCCCAATCAACTGAGCCACACTGGCCAGGGCATGACATATTTAAAATTAAAATTATAATCATAATGACATTTTACTCATAAATACTTTTAGGCCCTAACTGGTTTGGCTCAGTTGATAGAGCGTCGGCCTGGGGACTGAAGGGTCCCAGGTTCGATTCTGGTCAAGGGCATGTACCTTGGTTGTGGGCACATCCCAGTAGGGGGTGTGCAGGAGGCAGCTGATCAATGTTTCTATCTCATCGATGATTCTAACTCTCTATCCCTCTTCCTTCCTCTCTGTAAAAAATCAATAAAATATATTTAAAAAAATAAATACTTTTAGCATTTTAAGGAATAAAAATATTTTTTATTAATACCATTGTCACATTAACCAAATTTGAAATAATTCTTTCATATCATCTAATACCAATTCATATTTCAATTTCTTCAGTTGTCCCCAAAATGTATTTTATCACTGGTTGGTTCAAGCCAGGTTCCGAATCAGGACTATGGATTATATTCAGTTGTATTTGTTTCCCTTAATCTGAAATAGAATCCCTTCTTTTACTGAGTTTGATGCTATTGGGTTATCTGACTGCCCCAACTTGGGGATTTATCTGGTTATTTCCTCATGATGTCATGTAACTTATTTCTCTGTCTTCTGTATTTCCTTTAATTTGGAAGTTGTATCTTGCCTAATTCTGGTTTTTCTAGAATCAGTAGTAGGTAAATAGATGTAGATATAAATAAAGAGATATAGTATAAAAAATTGGCTGACGTGATTCTGGAGGCTGAGAAGTCCACGACCTGCAGTTGGTGAGCTGGAGACCCAGGAGAGCAGATGGTGTGAGTCCGAGTCTAAGCCTGAGGGCCTGAGAACCAGAAGAGTCAATGGTGTAAGTTCCCTTTTGAGTGCAAGTCAGAGGTCAGGGCTAGCCCAGTGTCCCTGCTGGAGGAGGCAGACACCAAGAGAGCTCTTTCTCACTCAGCCTTTTGTTCTGTTCTGGCCTTCGAGGGATTGGATGAGGCCCACCCACATTGCAGAGGGCAGTCTGCTTTCATCGGTGTACGCATTCAGGGGTTGATCCCATCCGAAACACCCTCACAAGATACACCCAGAAATAATGTTTTAAAAAAGTACCTGGACACCCCGTGAGCCAGTCCAGTTGGCACATAGAATCAAAAATTCACCATCCCCTGTCTAAAACTTGAGTAGATTCAGATTAAACAGGTCTGGTCAGAGCACTTCAATAGTGATGCTGTGTAGTTCATACTGCATCATGTCATGAGGCATATAAAGAGCGTCTGATGTTAAGTTTGGTCATATGTCTACGAAGATTGCAGCGACATCTGCCGATTGTACAGTTCCCGTTTAACCCTTTGACCTGCAAGTAATGTATGAGGCCGTACTTCTATACCATGTGCATATCCAGTTGACTCATGAACTTCTCACTCAGTGTCGTTTGCATCCATTGGTAATGCTTGTCTGTATCAATTATTTCACTAAGGGTAGAGAAATAATGTAGTTGCTTTAAGTCGATTCTTTGTGTCGTTAAATCACCCACTTTTTTCTCCCTTCCCCTTTGATGCCAGCACTTCCTCTGATGTCGTTGCTGTTTATGAATCCTCCTTCCTTGTCCCCAGATGTCCCTTCCTTAAGTTTTCTTGTCACATAGTAGCTAAGTGATGAATCGTGGCTTGATTCTGATATAAAACTGTTATTTCCTACTTGTTTGTGAAATTCTGCTTCTGGAAACAAAAAATGAATAGCTGTGTGTTTTTTTTTTCTTATACACATCAGGAAATTTGGATGTAAAATGAGCAATATTTAGAGCACACATTTTATCTGAAGGGAAAGTCATGCTTCAGAGTTTTATGTGACTACCCTTTGAGGCGGTATTAAATTGTCATCTTTAGGCACAGGATTCTTAACATAACAGCTAATTTTTGGAGTATCTACAAATGCTTTTTAAGCAAGTTTGGGTCTTCTTGGAGCCCGTGATATCTCTGTAGAGCGATGTTGACACATGATAAATGTTGAAGAGCATTTTGTCCAGATTACAGATTATCAACTTTCCTGAGAAATAAAAATTCAGAATCTACTTTTTCATTAAATGTAGTACTTTTTTTTGAGTTCACTGCTGCTGATGGATTTTTTTTTTTCAAAATAAAGAAACCTAACCCCAAATAAATAATTTTAGATTTATTGAATAAAAAAATGACCAAAGCATTGCTTTCAGTCTGCTCTCCTCAAGGAATCTAGAGATTCCCTGACATATTCCATGTTCATCTAACCTACACATCCAAACATTTCTCATGACCCTATTGACGTGTGGCATGGTGTGGCTGTATCTCTTGCAGTTTGGGGCTTAGGCCAGGGCACAGCTGGCAGCTATAGCAAATGACTACAGAGAAAGAATAGTGTTGCTTACTTCTCCTATCATCACTCAAGACTGGAAGGACTCAGCTGTTGCTAGCCACAGATACTCCCAATGCCCTGAGCCGCCAGTGAATGCCCTACGTACTGGGAGTGTTGTTTCTGTTATGTTTGGGAAGGTGGAAAAAAGTCAGGTTTTGGTTTCCTAGAGTGAACCACATATTCAGGTGAGAGCTTTGCTCACTGCACACCCTTTAACACTATTACTGGAGACCATGGTAGAAGTTGGGGTCTACCAAGCCTGAACTGGTTTAAGTTTGTTTAAAATGAAATGTACAAGACAAATGCCCAACTAGATGGGTCAAGGTGTGTCAACTGGGCATGTCCTAGTTGCCCAGGATGATGTGGTCACTGTAGTGAAGACTAAAAGCTCAGCAGATGGTCCAGCCAGTGTGGCTCAGTGGTTGAGCTTCGACCTATGAACCCAGAAGGTCATGGTTCAATTCCTGGTCAGGGCACATGTCCGGGTTGTTGGCATTGTCCCCAGTGTGGGGCATGCAAGAGGCAGCCGATCAATGACTCTCTCATCATTGATGTTTCTATCTCCCTATCCCTTCCTCTCTGAAATCAATAAAAATATATTTAAAAGCTCAGCAGATGGTCAGTACTGGGAGGAATGGTTAGATTTCATTCCAGTCGTTAAAGTGTGGAGAGGGTCGGAGAGGAGGCCCAGAGACCAGCCCTGACAGTTTGTTCTAATCTGTGAATCTTCCACTTATCTGAGGCTATTTATGGGTGGAGAGCAGAGGAAATGTCCTTGAACTGTGTGCTTTGTGAACCTTGGAACTGCTTCTGGAATGTCAACTTTTCTTGGACTCTTCACTCTCCAGATGGGAATAATGGCACCAGAGAGGGGGTCGCTCTTGTTTGTTTGAAGGCAGAATAGAAATGCTCCCATCAGTGGACTGATGGGGTTTCCACCACTGGCCCCGCCACTGGAGTGTTCTGGTGTGAGCCACCACCTGCTCTTGTGTGAGCCTTTTAATTGGCTTCCCCCCAGCAGCCAGAGGCTTGCTTTTAAAATGTAAATAAAATCCTTTTAGCCCTGTGCTCAGAATTCTCGAAAGACTTCCCATTTCACACCTAAAGTCCTTTCCAGCTTGAAAGAGTCCTACTTAAGGGGCTTTCTAACAGACTTTGTGTTTTATATTGCCACAAAGTACATGCCTACATACATGTGATTAAAACAGAACTTCCGTAAATGACCCCCCCCCACTATTACATTGAGTGTACCCTGATGTTTTCTATTTTATTCTATTTCTTCTTCCTCTTCTTCTTCTTTTTTTTTTAAAATGCTGGTTGCAGCTGATCGAATTGATATCATGACACATCTATGGGTCATGACTCTCAGTTTGGAAAACATTTTACTCAATGGCCTGGCCCTTGCCTTCCTCTCTGACTTTCTCTCTACCACTTCCTGCCCCTCTTGCTGACTCTCCTCCATTACACCTGTGTCTCAGTTTTGCCTCACATACGACATGTTCACTCTTGCCTTTTGCCCTTTGCATTTGCACTTCTGCCTGGACACTGTTTCCCTGGACAGTGGCCTCACTGCTCAGTTCCTATTTCAACTGGGGTTCTGCTCAAATGTTTTCTCTGACTGTGCCCATCCCTGCATCCTCCATTTCTTATCCTATATAACTTTTCATTGCAGCCATATATCCTATATAATAAAGAAGTAATATGCAAATTGACCATCATACCCTCGCACAAGATGGCTGCCCCCATGTGGTCACAAGATGGCTGGCAGGGGAGGGCAGTTGTAGGTGAACAGGCCGGCAGGGGAGGGCAGTTGGGGGTGATTGGGCGGGCAGGGGAACAGTTAGGCATCGATCAGGCTGGCAGGGGAGGGGTTAGG
>NW_005358943.1:3226153-3243249 GCF_000412655.1 Myotis brandtii | reverse complement strand
CCCCCCCCCTACATGAATTTCATGCACCAGACCTCTAGTATATATATAAAAGCCTAAGCAACCGAATGACTGGTCGACCGGTCACTATGATGTGCACTGACCACCAGGGGGCAGACGCTCAATGCAGGAACTGCCCCTTGGTGGTCAGTGCACTCCCACAGCCACTTCCCACAGTCCCATTTCCCCTGCTGGCCGACCCTGATAGGCCTTCATCGCCGGCCAGGCCGAGGGACCCCACCTGTGCCTCTAGTAGTTACATGTTTGTCTGGTTCTTCTCATTAGAACAAGCTCTTTAGAGTAGGATTTTGTTTTTTTCTTTCACTGCTGAATCTGCAGAGCCTATAGCAGTGCCTGGCATTGAATGGATGAATAAATGGAAATCCTAGTCAGACCGGGGAGAGCCCTCTAGGGCATCCATGCCACCATTGGACATTAACCAACCCTTCGAACATTCTGAAAGAGTGTTATAACCCATGTAGCCGTGGATACAAGACCTACCAGAAATGACAGCCAGATGGAAGAGGAGTGTAAGCAGATAATAGACAAGATTGCTGCAGAGGAATCAAGTTGGCTTTTAACTTGGTGCCAGCAATTTAAGTTGAAGTATTTCAGAGGGTGTAATAAACTCATCAATGACCTAGACTTGGATTGGAATCCTAAAGAATGATCTGGTTGGTGATGTGTGTGATGGGAATTAGCGATTAGGGGCAGAGTGGCTCTGGGGAGATGACAGAGTAGCAAGGCTCTGAGTGCTGTGGCAGTATATGTTGTCAGGTTGCTGGTGTCTTGGTGTGTAGAGCGTCTCTCTGGATTCTGAGGACTGTTGGAAGAGTTGGCTAATGTCCAATGGGGGCCTGGATGCCCTATATGGGCTCACCCAGGGTTTATTGGATACTGGGCTTTGGGAGGAAGACTAATTCTAGACTCCATCTGCTGGTAAGGATCAGGCTCCCAGCACAGTCTCTGGCTTGTATCTTTCTGGCTTAGGAACTGGGCGAAGCTGAGTCTGCTCATTTATATAAATTGAATGTCTTCTGAGCCTGGCTGGATCAGGCATGTACTGATATTTAGGGCTCTTTTTTAGTAGCTAAGCTAACCTTTTCCATGGCTAAGGTAGAAAGACTAGATGCGATCAAGTTGATACTTCACTAGTTTCAGTGTCTGAAGTAAAAAATAAATTTACTGTGATGCAACAGAAATATTGAGCAGCAGTTTTTGTGCTAGGCACTTGTACTGGAGGGTGTGGCTCATCCCTGGGAAGTTGCAAATTAGAATTGAAAATAAACAACACAGAAATAATAGTCGATTAGCAAGAGGATCTCAGTAATAGAGTCTGGGATGAAAACTGTACAAGTGCATATCAGAAAATGACTGGAGACAGCACTAGGGAACAAATTCAGGTGGTACAATCCTATATAATAAAAGGCTAATATGCAAATCAACTGAACGGTGGAACAACTGGTCTCCATGACACGCACTGACCACCAGGGGGCAGATCCTCAATGCAGGAGCTTCCCCCTGGTGGTCAGTGTGCTCCCACAGGAGGAGCACCGCTCAGCCAGAAGCCGGGTTCATGGCTGGCAAGCACAGCGGCGGTGGTGGGAGCCTCTCCTGCCTCTGCAGCAGGGCTAAGGACCGCTTGGGGGATGTCTGCCAGCTGGCAGGCGGACATCCCTCAGGGGTCCCAGACTGCGAGAAGGCGCAGGCCTGGCTGAGGGACCTCCCCACCCCCCAGTGCACGAATGTTGTGCACCAGGCCTCTAGTTCCATATAAAAACCCAGGAAGAATGAAAAGAGAAAACATGGGAAATGTAATCTTTCATACTCTTCCAAGGTTTTTTGGGGAAAAGTCTCTAATAAAGTATCACAATTTCTTTTTTTCTCCATTAGGAACAAAGGTAAAATCAAAATACAAAATAAACCTTCTTTTATACAGTTATTTGGTGTTATATGTTTTATATTGTGAAGAAGTTCACGGATAGCCATAGAAACACAAATGGGAGTGATGGAAAGGCTACAAAGTAGATTTTTGGGGAAAATGATCTCTCTCCACTGAGACTGAAACAGGAAAAATAATAATAATAAAGAATTGTGAGAAGAGTCTTTGAGAACAAATTTATAAATGACAGAGAGCCTGAAAGGCACCAAATGACATACTAAGAGAAACCATGGGATTTTCTTCACTGGAGAGTGTTAAGAAAAGAGTATTACCGCCTTCCAATTATGATTTCATATCTATTCTCCCCAAAGACACATGTACTTGAAACCCCTCCTGGCCCCATAAGAGTGGATTCTATGGTCCTGATGAGATTGTGTGCAATAGAATCACTTCTCCTGGAAAGGAGACGCTAAAGGGTACTCGAGTAAAATATTAAAAATTATGAAGGACATAACAAAGGCCAATCAGTTCTTTCTTTTCCCCAGACCCCATAATATGAGAACAAGGGTTATTTGATGAAATTAAAGAGTAGCAAATTAAGTGCTAATAAAATGAGATAGTCACTTATAATTCATTACCATGGGAGGTCACAGAGGCAAATTCTGTGGCTAGATTAAACACGGGGCTGGGTAATTTTATGACCACTAGTGATATTTTTAGCAGTGGAGCCTGATACTGTGAGCAAGGTAATCCTATTACATTCTCCAAGAGATGGTTTGCAGGGACCTCTGGCAAGTGGTATCTGAGAAGTGTGAGAGTAGGCCTCACGGGTTCTAACCTTTGGTGGGGGATTGTACTAAAAATTAGTTTTTAAGATGAATGTCTTCAGGTATCCCATTCACGCTCAGTCCCGACTTCTCTTGTGGAGATCCAAAAGTCCTCTCTAATCAGAAGCAATTAGAGTACAGAGTTTCATTATACCAGATGCTAAGTCCTGGAGCTCTATTATATAGTAACGTGACTAGAATTAACCATGCTGTATTGTATACTGGAAACGTGCTATGAGGTAGATCTTACATGTTCTGCGTACGCACACCCAAAAAAGGTAGATGTGTGAGGCGATGGATATATTAATTACCTTGATTGTGGCGATTAATTTACGGTATATATAAAATGTATATCAACACATTAAGTTGTAGCCCTGGCTGGTGTGGCTCAGTTGGTTGGAGTGTTGTCATATACATACAGCGGTTCTCAACCTGTGGGTCGCGACCCCTTTGGCAGTCGAACGACCCTTTCACAGGGGTTGCCTAAGATCATCCCATCCCGCATATCAGATATTTACATTATGATTTATAACAGTAGCAACATTACAGTTATGAAGTAGCAACAAAAATAATTTTATGGTTGGGTCACAACATGAGGAACTGTATTTAAAGGGCCAGAAGGTTGAGAACCACTGCATTAGAAGGTGGTGGGTATGATGACCAGTCAGGGCACATACCCTGGTTCCGCAGTCCAGCACATGTAAAAGGCAGCCAATCAATGTTTCTCTCTCTCTCTCCCTTCCTCTCTCTCTAAAGTAAATAAAAAAATTAAAATAAAATCCCCACACAAAAACAAACAGCAAGTAGTACACCTTAAATATATATAATTTTTATTTGTCAATTATACCTCAATAAAGCTGGGGGGGTGGGAAAGATAAACATTAAAAATAAAAAGCAACTGGCAAAGACTTCTAGAATAGATCATTTCTGGACTTTGGGAGCCATTTAGCTAATTTATTGAATGCTATCCATGTATTAAGCACTTTGCTTGGATTTTTAAAAATCTGTTAGGAGAATGAGCATTTAGAGAAATTAGTGCCATTCAGAAGGAAGGGAAGGGTACTGAAGGCAGATTGTAAAGGAGCCCATGGAAGAAAAAAGAAGCCAAAATAGCTCAACCTCTGTGGTTCAGAGAGGGTTCACGGAGAAGGTGACATTGGACTGAGAATTCTTTATTGAGATATAATTGACATGTAACACTGTCTTAGTTTTTATGTGTACAACATAATGAGTTGATAAATATATTGTTGTGAAATAATTGCCACAATAAAATTAGTTAACCTTCATCACCATGCTGTTATAATTTTTTTCCTTGTGATGAGAACTTTTAAGTGATTTTAAATATGCAATATAGCATTATTAACTGTAGTCACCATACTGTACTTTACATCCTTATGACATTGATTTTGTTACTACTGTAGAAGTTTGTACCTTCTGTCCCCACCTTCACCCATTTCACACCCAACCCTCCACACCCTGCCTCTGGCAACCACCAATCTGTTCTATGTATCTCTGAGTTCAGCTTTTTTTTTTTTTTTTTAATCCTCACTGGAGGATATTTTTCCATTGATTTTTAGAGAGAATAGAAGGGAGAGGGAAAGACAGAGAGAAATATTGATGTGAGAGAAAAACATCAATTGGTTGCCTCCTGCATGTGCCCCGACCAGGGCCTGGGCTGGGGAGGAGCCTGCAACCATGGTACATGCCCTTGAGCGGAATTGAACTGGGGACTTCTCAGTCCACTTGCCTATGCTCTATCCACTGAGCCAAACCAGCTAGGGCTGAGTTCAGCTTTTTTTAGTTTTGTTTTTTTAGCTTCCACAGCTAAGTGAGATCATATAATATTTGTCTTTGAATGAATTATTTCACTTAGGGTAATGTTCTCAAGGTCCATCTGTAGTGTTACAAATGTCAAAATTTCCTTTTCCATGACTAAATAATATCATAATATTCCATTTAATTCTTTATTCATTCATTTGTCAGTGGACAATTAGGTTGTTTCCATATCTTGGCTACTGTAAAATAATGCTGCAGTGAAAATGGGGGTGCCCATGTCTTTTTGATTTAGTGATTTTGTTTCCTTTAGGAAAAAATCCAGGTAGAATTGCTGAATCATTTGGTAGTTTTGTTTTTCATTTTTCTGAGTAACCTTCATACTGTTTTTCAGAGTGGCTGCACCAATTTACATTCCCACCAACAGTGCACAAGGGTTCTCTTTTCTTTATATCCTCACTAACACTTATTTGTCTTATTTTTAAATGTGTGAGGTGATAGCTCATGGTGGTTTTGATTTGCATCTCCCTCCTGATCAGTGATGTGTAGCATCTTTGCATGTACCTGTTGGCCATCTGTATGTCTTTGGAAAAATGTCTATTCAGATCTTTGAACTGAGTCTTAGAGGTTGAGTAAGGGCTCACTGTCCAGGCGAGATAAGGAAAGGCATTCTAGGCAGAAGGGACCGGCAGTCTGCACAGGTCCAGAGACAGAACATGGTGGAATGTCAGTGAACTCCCAGTGCTTTGGAAAGGCTGTACCACAGAGCTCAGTTGGTAGAGAAGGAGAAGACAGGGCATGAGAGGGAGGAGGAAGTCAGATTATGAAGATCGGGATTGCCTGAGACCTCTCTGGCAGCCGTGGCCGGAGTGGGTGGGGAGTAGAGAAGAAGTGGGGAGATGCTTCCAGGAAGTGTCACATGAAATAAAGGGTAGCCCCTCAAAGTGTGCCCCACCGTCATAGGCTTCCCTCTTTTGACTATTGTCCATGGCTGCCTGGTGGTGAGTATTGTATTTCACCAAGCTGCTTGCTTCACTCATTTTTACTATTTGCCGGAAACATTCTTTTCCATGAACTTGATCACCATTAGTAGTAGTTAAAAAAAGTAAAAGAGCCCCCTACCTTTGGTTAGAGAGAAGTTCTTATAGGTCTCAGAAAAACTGGGATGAGTCCAGTGTGTCTATCTGGTTCTGTTCCCTTGGGGTGGGGAGGAAGAGGCAGATTTCATGTGCCTGACCTTAGACTCCAGTTCTCTGTGAAGTTGGTTCAGCAGACAAGCAGGAACAGATGGATTGAAATGTTAAAAATCTGTTTGTTAAATGATTTCGGCTAACACAATCATTTAATTAGGGAAAAAAGCACCCAGACTATGTTCCTTCTTCAGTGATATTTAAAATAAGAATATCATTATTAATCATTCAAATGCTAACTTGCAATTTCTACACCATCGAATGGAAATGAGAGGAAGAGAGAGAAGTAGAGAGAGAGAGAGAGAGTCTTTTGTAGAAACTGACTATCTTTGTAGTTTTATTTTTGTGGTAGATGCAAATAATTTATTATTTGTGTCGTTACATAGTCCAGTATGCAATCAGCAGTTTCCCGCATCACTTTATAAATAATAGTTGAATTGTGACACATTTCCTCATGAGTAACCTTTCCTACAATAGTCCTTTAAGGCTCTGCTGAGAAGATTCTTTAAAAACATGAGGTTGCTAGAGGGATGTAGAATGAGGTTGGTTATAGAAGGCAAATGGGTGAGGCCACCTGTGTTACAGAGTGTTGGTGGGTGCAGTTGCACCGCGTGTGCACCCGACACTGTGTTTGGTTTGGACACTCAGAGATGAGTAAGGTCATGACTCACAACACAGGAAATACAAGAGACAATTTTACCCCAACTCCAATATGAACTGATACAAGTTCCCCAGTAGAGAGAGATCCACATGTTGGCTCTGTGCGGGGAGCTGGCAGTGTTTTCACAAAGAAAACCATACAGGCTGGGTCTTAAAGTAGAAATTTCAGTCAACCAGCGGAGAACGGCGGGTGGGATGGCGTCGGAAAGAGCCTTTCAAAACCGAAGCGACAGAGATGTCTCCTGGAATTTTGAGCAGCTTGTTTCTGTTCCTTTTCCTCACCTCTGCTATATCAATGTTGTGATTTCTAATACATTCTGAAAAATTCCCCTTTGAGGAAAGAACGGGTTGTATCATGTCAGCATGTAGTGGATATTAATCTTGTCAGTGAGGGGGTAGTGATTGAGGATTCCTTTAAGGCCCAACATCAATTCACTTAAGTATGTTTTAATCGTTTGCTCTCCTGGCCTGGGCACTCACACATAAGTCTTCACTGTCAGAAGCGAGGCACGTGGCCCGGGCAGTACAACATGTCCCCCCCATTGTTAGACACGTCGGTGTAATGAATCAATGCAGGCTCTTCCGGTTCCAAATGTACTTAACTTTCCACGAAGCATGCCTTTTCATGACTGGGCTTCTTTCAACAAGGTTATTTATTTGTAGTTGCGCGAAAAAGAAACATAAGCTCTAACAGAGCTGTGGTGCCAGATGATAAATATATCCTTTCAAGGGCCATGTTAAAAAAAAAAAAAATGGGTGACTGTATTTAATAAAACTTCTTAAGTTTTAAAAAGTATTCTTCATTCCCTTTTAGACCTCAGCTGGATCTCCAAAATACAAGTGAATCAACCGGCGGTCCTGAGACGCGCTCAACAAATCCAGGCTCGCAGGACCGTGAAGAAGGAGTGGCAGGTAAGGCTTCTTCTTAGTGCCTGTACCTTCCAGTGCCTGGCTCTTCCCTCAAGGCCGCAGTATTGAATTTCGCTCAAGATGCATCTAACCTTAAAAGATTGCAGCTGTCCATGACTTATTTTAATAATTCATATATGATGATGATGGGTTGGAGAAAGATAACACATTTATCCAAACAAGTTAAAATTGTTATCACTCTTGAGTGGCAAAGCCGCAAATGATTTTGAGGCATCTTTATTCATGAGTGCACTCAATGGCATCTTTTCTCAACACATTTATTCAGTTTCTTAGACATACCTCCTTTGGATGGCTTCTATTTTAATTTTCAAACCGTAACATCCAAACCGGGTGTGCCCACTGTTGAGGCCCTTAGGTGACCTCCTTTGACCATCGTGTTTTCCTTCGTATTAATTTTCATAAATCATGTTTCAAAATTCAGAAAAATGATGTTGCGTGGAGTACTTGTGGTAAGCGTATTCTCCTGTGGCTACCAACCAAAGACGTGCTATGCCTCGCAGGACTAAAAGGAATTGAGAGTCCATTTTACCAGGGAGGCAAAGTGTTGTGATCAAATCCTTTTGGGTGACATCTCACATTTTGTTCATCTTTGGAGATATGCTGATTGAAAAGTTAAAAGGAAACTAGTCAGAATGAGTTGTGAGATATGAATATTATTTAAAAATGGAATTGGATTAAATCGAAACAAACAAACAAAGGAGTTAGGGAGTCTTTTTGTTGTTGTTGTTAATCCTCACCCGGGGCTATTTTTCCCATTGATTTTTAGAGAGAGTGAAAGGGAGGGGGAGAGGCAGAGAGAGAGAAATATTAATGTGAGAGAGATGCATCGATTCGTTGCCTCCTGCACATGCCCTACGGGGATCAAACCTGCAACTGAGGTATGTGCCCTTGACTGGAATTGAACCCGGGACTCTTCAGTTGGAGGGCTGGTGCCCTAACCACTGAGCAACCAGCTAGGGCATGGAGTCTTTTTATACTATCTCATCTGAGATCCCAGGGCTGGAGGTGAAACGTAAAACAGAAATGCTCTTGTTCCCACGTTCTTCCATGTGGGGTAGCTGTGAGGGGCTCCTTGTGAATGAGATGGAGAAGTCAGATGTGGGGAGACTGGATCTATTAGGGATTTCAAATTGGAATATCTATGGGAGAAAAAAAAATGTAAGACTGCTCTTCCCCCTTTTATTTTATTCTATGTGATACTCAGGTTGTTGGTCACTCTTAGCAATGTTTATAACAGAATGATATGCTGTGAATAGTATAGATGTCAGCTTTTAGCATTCTTGTTTGTCTAGTGATTCTCTGCTAACTAACTGGGTTGGAGATTGATTTTTTTTTTTAACCTTAGTTTTATTTTCCTTCAAACCAGGCTGCTTGGCTCCTGAAAGCTGTTACCTTTATAGATCTTACTACACTTTCAGGCGATGACACATATTCCAACATTCAAAGGCTCTGTTATAAAGCCAAGTATCCAATCCGGGAGGATCTCTTGGAATCTTTAAATATGCACGATAAAGGTATTGTATGGTGTATAATCTGTCTGGGTTTTTCCTTTTACAATACTGATGACTAAATCCAGAGGGCTTAAGACAAGATTCAGCTGCTAAAATGATAGCAACAATAAAATCCAAGTGATAGAATTGTGTACACAGACAAATAATTAGATTCTTCTCTGAAAAACAGCAGGGAGAGAATCTGAGTCTTATGTGTAAGTCTGTTCTTTCCATCATGGATTCAAGTTGCTGGTAGAGAACTTCTTGATTTTTCTTTTCATTTCTTCAGTTTTTAGAAATTTTCTATCTAGTGACTCTAAAATACTGATTCTGATTCCCCAGCCACATGTGAAAAAGCCAGTCTCATTACTTAATAATCACGTCTCATACATAAAGTATTTTCTGTGAGCAAATGAAATACTTTTGAGAATAAAATGCAAATGGGAAATATTACATGCTTGTATATTAGGTTCGATCTTTTGAGAAAAGTTTTATTCACTTTCTTAGTATACATGAAAGAACTTACAGCAACTTTAGAAAGTTGCTATAAGTACAAAACTTTAATATTTTAGAAGTGGAGGAGACCTTTGAGAGTCAGTCTCCTTATTTCTAATATTTCTTTTTAAAAAATATGTATCTTTATTGATTTCAGAGAGGAAGAGAGAGAGAGAGACATAAAAACATCAATGATGAGAGAGAATCATTGATCGACTGTCTCCTACATGCCCTACACTGGGAATCGAGCCCACAATCCTGGCATGTGCCCTGACTGGGAATTGAACTGTGACCCCCTGGTTCATAGGTCAGTGCTCAACAACTGAACCACGCTGGCCGGGCTCTAATATTTCTAAATGAGGAGACCAAGACCTGGACGGCTAAATGCTGTTTGCAGGAGGACGTGCCCTGTTGTTCGCTGGGCTGGTGTCAGGAGCCAGGTCTTTCCATGAAGGGTGTCTGTAATGAGTGCAACTGGATATGTAGATAAGTTGTAGACCTAAAAAACTGGACAGCTTTTGAAAAATATTTATGATGTTTTTCTTAAGTTGACAATAAAAACAACACCTACTAGTAATACTTAATAGTAACAGCTTTGGGGGAAAGGGGCTAAAAAATGTAACAACTCTGTATGCTTTATGTTATTGTTTTGTTTTATAGTGTCTAATTTAATTTTTATTTTTGTAAGAGCTTATTCCTCAAAATGGAGGTTCCAGATTTATTTACTAGAGGCTCGGTGCATGAATTTGTGCACAGGTGGTCTGGCTGGCTGCCCTGATGGGGGCCCATTGGGCTGGGCCGGCAGGGGGGAGGGGCCGAGGGCAGTTGGCCGGCTGGCCCCACCTCTGATCGGGGTGGGAGGGACCGATTAGGGGCCAGACCAGCCTGGGGAGGGGGTGGGGCTGATCGGGGTCTGGATCAGGCTGGTTAGCTGCTGCAGTACACGTCATAGCCACCGGTCATTCTGGTTGTTCTGCCGTTCCATTCACTGGGCTTTTATATATATAGATTATTTTTTATAAAAGAGGGGGTAGGATTAATTAAATGTCATTTTGCTATACTACCCTGTAAGGTTAGCTTATATTTTTCTTCATCCACTTTCTGAATGCTGGACAAATCTGGATTTTGTTAATTACATGAAATAAGATATTTTTATTGACCCAAGACCACCACCCTTATTATTTAAGAATTTTTAAAAAGTCGTGTTATGTTAACTTTAAAGAACAATGTATCACAATTGTTTTATTCTATGACTGTAACGATGAGAAAATGGTCCATGTTGTCAAGAACTGGAAAGAAATGTGGAAAATAAAAACCGAACATATTGTCAAATTACAGTGGGAAGGCTGGGGAGTGTTGAGGGGGGAGGTAGGAGATCAACCGAAGGACTTGTATGCATGCATATAAGCATAACCAATGGACACAAGACACTGGGGGGGTGGGGTGAGGGCATGTGCCGGAGGATAGGGGAGGTCGGGGGAAGGTCAGTGGGGGGGAAAAAAAAGGAGACATATGTACTACTATTTGTAATACTTTAAACAATAAAATAAAATTTAAAAAAATAAAAATCTTTTAATTTTTGCCGCATCATGGGGGAATTCTTTTTTCCTCTCATTTTGATTTCTGCCGATACTGTGCTATAGATAATAGTTAAAGGCATATTGAACTTCACATTCAGAAGGCTGCTGTGCTTTCTTTCTTCATAGGCATCACTACGGCTGCCGTTTGTGTCTACCCTGCCCGCGTGTGTGATGCCGTGAAAGCGCTGAAGGCTGCTGGCTGTACTATTCCCGTGGCATCAGGTAAAACTGGTGTGGCTTTTGTTGATGTCTTTCAACATGTTTCCAGTTCTTCGGCTCAGACATCTTAGGGTTTTACATATAGTTGTACACTATGCTTTTAATCAGTTTTATGTATTTGATCGGTTGTATTTATTCTTTTAGTATTTATTAATTGCCTTCCAAGTAGCAATTAACATGAACTAATTACTAATTCCTTTAATCAAAGGGAATTATATTCTCAAAAATATAGACCTGTATCCCTGTCCTTAAGGCAACTTAGTTGTTTTGGAGGAATAATCAAATTTAAAAAATCATAATGCCAGATGTGTAGTATATGATATAAATGTAAAATATGATAATAAAGTCATGCAGAAGGAAGTGGTAACTCTGAGCGGGAACTTATTTATTCTGCAGAGGTTGGTGACACTTGGAGAGTAAGGGAATGCTTCATAGAGACAAACAATAACTGCACTGGGTCTGAAAGGGTAAGGGAGTTTACAGTGTTGAGAACATAGGGAATGGCATTTAGACAGAAGAACGAGTGTGGGTGAAGGCAGAAGCATGTTCCGAGAACTGCAGGTGGTTTGCAATTGTTGGATCCTAAGGTGGGACAGAGTGGGGGCTGCGGGAGTTGAAGCTGGAGATCTTACGGGAGACCATGCCAGGCTGTGCCATTTGGGCTGTGTTCTGGTGATGGGGAAGATACCGAAAGGTTTTAAGTAGAGGCAGACCACGATCCACTTCATGATGTCCTGAGTTAGGGCATGGTAGTGAGCAAATGAGAAGGGGTGAGCTGGACTTAGGGAGACTATCCCTGTCCCTGTGGGAGATGATGAGAGACACCCCAAAGCCTAGAAGATAAAGAAAAGAGGGCTTGTTCAAGAGTTACTGACTTAAGATAGACACGTAGGACATGGCATAAGGGAAAAAAAAGTCTTTTTAAAAGCTTCAATATAGTGTGTGTGTCTGTGGGTATGTGTGTGTGTCTGCCTCTTACACATAGATATATGGATGGATGAGTGGATGGACGTAAAATTAAAATTTACTTTTAAAAGATGTTGGAGAGCCTGGCCGGTGTGGCTCAGTGGTTGAGCCAAGAGGTCATTGTTCAATTCCCGGTTAGGGCTCCATTACAAGTAGTAGGCGTGCAGGAGGCAACTGATTGGTGTTTCTCTCTCACTGATGTTTCTATCTTTTTATCTCTCTCCCTTCCTCTCGCTCTGAAATCAATAAAAACATATTAAAAAAAAGATATTGGAGGAATATCCTGGTGCTTTAAAAAAGTATCTATGAAGATTGTTAATTTATTGTATTCAAAATACATCAAAAGAAACATTATGTACAGTATATATATATCGATCATATGTGAAGATTCCCAAAGTATTTGGCAGCTACACCTTTATTGATGTTAAATTCTCAGTCAATTCAGCTTTTCCTCTATACAACAGAGAAATGTGCCTTCCTCTAAGGGAGCAGACCCAAGGAATTTAACAACATCAAGGTAACACAAGGGATTATCTATAGCTATCAGAATGGAATTGATGATGCATGTCAAAATGTTTAATACTTTTCCGAAACTGTAGTTGTGTTTTCATTTTCTTTATATTTGGCCCTGCTCTTCCCAGCTCTGTCCCTGCCCCAGTTTTGTGGACTGATCAGGTGCTTTTTCTTCATTCTCTTTCCTTTATTCCTGTCTGCTTAGCTGGTTGTTTTAATATAGGCATTGGGAGGAACCTACCTTACAATTTGGTTACAATGGCTAAAAATGTGAACGGTAAATAAAAAATACATTGAGGGCCACCTGAGTGGGATGCGTAATTAGTGTCCTGATATCAAGATAGGGATACAGCTACTATTTTATGAGCATCAGTGTGATGACATTTTTTTAATTGCTATTTGCTCAGAGTACCCTCATGAGCATCTCTGAAGCAACTTGATTTCAGGTCTTCTAGACGCGAGGATATAATGCTGATGTCTGTCCTAATGCCATTACTATATGAGATAACATTCTGTTTCTTCACACTTAACTTATCAGGATATGCATGAAGTTTTTAAGTGTCATGAATGCTTTGGTCTTTAAATGCTGATTTGTTTTGTCTGAAATTCTTTGTTGACCAAACGAAGTTCCTTCCTTTCTTTTCTTTTTTCCGTTCTCTACCAGTGGCCACTGGCTTTCCAGCTGGACAGACTCATTTAAAAACACGATTAGAAGAAGTCAAATTGGCTGTGGAAGATGGAGCTACGGAAATCGATGTGGTAATTAACAGGACCTTGGTGCTGACAGGCCAGTGGGAAGGTAGGTGCATGTCCTAACCTACAAGGGAGACACAGTTCTTCCCTGGTGGACGAAATGGTGGGGATCGGGTCAGAGACAGCATGTTTTGGAAATGATTGCTCCACATCACAAGTGATTGGATGGGAGGGTGAGTCTAGGACAGTGGTTCTCAACCTTCCTAATGCTGTGACCCTTTAATACAGTATCTCATGTTGTGGTGACCCCCAACCATAAATTATTTTCGTTGCTACTTCATAACTGTAATTTTGCTACTGTTAATGAATTGTAATGTACATATCTGATCTGCAGGATGTATTTTCATTGTTACAAATTGAACATAATTAAAGCTTAGTGATTAATCACAAAAACAATATGCAATTATATGTGTGTTTTCCGATGGTCTTAGGCGACCCCTGTGAAAGGGTTGTTCGACCCCCAAAGGGGTTGCGATCCACAGGTTGAGAACCGCTGATCTAGGAGAAGCCATGGCTAAGATCACTCATCCTTGTGCCCCTGATAAATCCTGGAATTTGCCTACCTGCATGAGCTTTTTAGATCCTTCTGAGTGCTTAGGTGAATAGTTATTTCCATGCAGTAGATTATTAACTTTTATCCTATTCTATATTGTTTTGTTAATCAATGCAATAATCACTCCAGGCAAGTCTTTTATGCAAAGTGTATTTTAATATGATGGAGGAAATTTCCCTTTTATATGTTAATCTTTGTGTATTTTTAGGATGTGGAATTATTAATGTCTGCTAAGTCTGTATTTACTTCTGTTCTTGACATAGCTCCTATGAATATTATTTCATATTCACCTTTGAGATTCATGATTTACTTTCACACTGATTGCAATGGGATGTTGCCTATTCCAGTAACACACTATTGTCTTTTATAATTAGACTAGAGGCCCAATGCACGAAATTTGTGCAAGAGTAGGCCTTCCTTCCTCTGGCTGCCGGCACTGGCTTCCCTCTGGCACCCGGGACCTGGGCTTCCCTCGCAGCCCTGGCTTGGTCCAGAAGGTCGTCTAATTAGCATATTATGCTTTTATTACTATAGATAGTAAAGAAATAGATTTTACCTCTCCAGGGCAGCTGTCTTTCCTGTGGCCTCTCAGTGATCAAACTGCTTCGATCTTGTGGCTCTACCATCTCAACATGAGGCCTCTTCAGAACATGTGGCACTCACACCTCTCTTTAATGCTTTGGCAGGAATGGCACATGCCACTTATGCCCACAGACACTTGATCAGAACACATGGCCTCGCCTACCTTGGAGAAATCTGGGAAGTGTAGTCTTCTGGGTACTAGGAAGGAAAGGAAAAACAAATATTGGTGTAAGTAATGTCTACTGTACTTCACACACCTGGCAATACTTCTGTTCTAGTGTCACACGGACATGAAAGTGTGTCCAGGTGTTGGAGTTTAGGTTTGGTTTTCTTTGAAATCTTGAAGTCATTTCTCCATTGTATTTCAGCTTCCTGTATTACTTTTAAGAAATCCACCACCATTGTGATTCCTTCTGTTTTTCTCTGGAAGTTTTTAGGATTTTTCTCTGTCCTTTGTATTGAGGCATTTTATAATGGTGTGGATCTTTTACTTTTTAATTTTTCATCATTAGGTTTTTGTACTAATTGCTGGAAGATTTTATCAACTTTACCTTCCAGTTATTTGATTGATTTAAAAAAATTATCTCTAATTTTATATTTGCAATTTTATGATGTTTTTCTTGTTTACATATTATTTTCTTTTTATTGCATTCTCTATTTTGTGGCTGTAATACCTGTTAATTAATACAAGTTTTTTTTTTAAGTTTAAAAAAATAGTTGTAGATATAGAAGTATAGTTTATATTGTAACCTGTGCTTTGTCTCTAGAATACTACTAATTGGAAAATAAAATACAGTAGGAGAGGGGTTTTGATATAATTGGCAGTCCCTTAATGGACTAGGAATGGTTGTTTGTAAGAAATGGTAATTTCCCAATAACAGGCATTCATGCAAAATATAACAACACATTTTTGTCCTAGACCATATTTTTCTATTAACCCTTTTTTATGGTGTTAATAACCTCTTGACCCAAAGCAAATGGAAAAGGAACATTTAATATTAGAAATTGTAATTCTAAATAGAAATCAGTAATGACTTAGGACTTTTTTCACTGCAGTATTTTGTCTTTCGGTTCTCAATTTGGTTACACATTGTATTTTTTCAGTGTTATGTTTTAATATTAGCCATTTATTAAAATATGAGTCTAAAATTGATTTCTTGGAATTTGCTGATGGAGGGGTCTGTCGGGCTATTATACATTCAAATCTGGGTCCTTCTCTGTGTACTGAGGGTGTGTAGGACCTGGTTAAAGAAAGAAAGGATCCCATTTTTAAAAACCTGGCATTCAGAGTGCATCTCAACCATGTCTGTGGTCACAAGGTCTATGATCCACAGTTTAGGATATGAATTCAAAGGGGAGATTGTAGGGGCCTCATATTCCTTCTCTTGGGTTCTCCATGGTGATGATTTCAAATCTCTACTGTTCTCAGACTTTTAACTCTTCTGCTCACCTGGAGGCTCCTTCACTCTTAGCTGACGACCTACCTGCTACCTCTCAGAGAAGAAAGAAAACATTAGACAGGAACTCCCTCAAGGTCCTTGCATCAGATCTGCTTCCTTTTATACTTCCTCTCAATCCAATCCCTCTGTTATGCCGGGGCTTTCATTTTCTTGCACATTTTCGGAGGCCTTACTCCATTTATTGGCCTTTTTCCCCCCTCCTGTTTCTTTAGCCTCCCTCTACTTGCTCATTCTCATTAGCATCAGACATATGTAAGCTTTTCTTATTCATTAAAAACCCCACATGCCACCTTTCCCCTTTGTCTCCAGCTAAATTTCCCTTCCTGCTCTTCCCTTCCCTCCCCCGATGGCTAAATTCTTGATTCAGATGTCATTGTTACTCTTGAATCTGTTCTAGATACTAATGCCCTCTCATTTCACTGTGCCCAGGGGATACCCTTCCTTCTACTGAGCTTTACTGTTCAGCAGCATGTGACACATGCTGGGAACACTCTATTGCCATGGTTCTGGTGACTGTATGTCCTTCAGGTATTCCTCCGTGATTCTGATTTCTCCTGCATCTTGTTTACAAGCTCCTCCGCCTCCTCTGACCTCCCTGAGAGTCGGTGGTCCTGGGTCCTGCCCTCGCCAGCTCTGCGACCGACCTCCCTCCAACGCGGCACACACGCTCTCCTCTCTTCTCTGACTCCGGCTACGTCCCCTGTGCTGAAGACTCCCACACCGTCTAGATGTCAGATCCTGAGCCTTGCCTGCCTCCTGAACTCATGTTCCATTTCCCCACTAAACTCTGTTGCTTTTCATCCATCCTTTTCACATAAGCAGACAGTCAGAAATTGGTGAATCTTGATCCAAGCAGAGAATCTTGACATTTTTTGGGGAAAAATGCACCTCTCTCCAACTTAAACACTTTCTGTTAAACACAGTTTTATTTCAGCACCGTCGTGTCCGTGCTTGTGTTACTCTGGAGCACAGTGATTCTCTCAGGGGCAGAGATGTCTGAGGGGACTTGCCCCACAGCTCCTGGGCCAGACTGCGGTGCTTTCTGACTTCATGTCTTTACATTGAAACATTGTTGGTGATGCTGCTTTGCCTGGCCCTTTGCTGTTAAGCTTTTTTTTTTTAAATATATATTTTATTGGTTTTTTACAGAGAGGAAGGGAGAGGGATAGAGAGTTAGAAACATCGATGAGAGAGAAACATTGATCAGCTGCCTCCTGCACACCCCC
>NW_005358943.1:3206528-3226037 GCF_000412655.1 Myotis brandtii | reverse complement strand
GTTAAGCTTTTTGCTATGACATCCTGCTTCGCTCCTTACGGCGCACTGTCCTTCCCTGCCAGTGCTTCCCTCGATCCTTTCCGTCTGGGTACAGAGAGGTACACCCCCTGGCATCGCTCGGGGCAGTAGTTTTAACTGCCGAGGGTGTGGGATGTATTGCTGGTCCTCCGAGTTACCTGGCAGACACTTTCTCTTTTTTTTTTTAGAACTTTCACTGTTATTTTTCAATTACAGTTTACATTCAATCTTATTTTGTATTAGTTTCAGGTGTTCAGCATAGTGGTTAGACAGTCCTATACTTTACAAAGTGCCTCCCCCCCCCGCCGATATTTCTAGTATCCACCTGGCACCATGCATAGTTATTATAGTATCATTGACTATATTCCCTATGCTGTACTTTATATCCCTGTGACTATTTCAAACTGCCAATTTGTAGTTCTTAATTCCTTCACCTTTTTCACCCAGCCCCTCAACCCCCCGCCCCTTGGGCAACCATCAGTCTGTTCTCTGTGTCCTTATGACTGACAGACGTTTTCAGATGACTTGCCCCAGCACCTCTCCTCACAGAATCTTGTGCATCCCCCAACCCACAGCTTGTGGTGGGGTCGGGAGGGCTGTGCTGGCCTATGGTAGAGGTGGGGGCACCCAGCCGACCAGCCAGGTAGGCCAGGCATCATGGGACCTCAGTCAGACCCAGAATGTGTACCCTGTGGAGCAGGAAGGAAGGGTGGGGCTGGGAGACAGAAGAACTGAGAGCTGAGTCTTTGCATTAGACAGACCTTGGTTGCAGTCCAGGCGCTACCATTAGTAGCTCTTTTCTCTTGGGCAAGTTCCTTCTCTGTGCCTTCTGTTCCTTTTGTAAAATAGCAATAATGGCATCTACTTCACAGAGTCGTAATAGGGATTAAATGAGATAATGTGTGTGAGTGGATCATCCTGTTGCTCAGCCCAGATGACTCCCTCCTGGCCAACTGCATTTTCTTTGCTTTCCCCCTCTTCCTCCTGCTGAGGTTAGTATGTGGCCAAGCACATGTATTGAGTCACTGCAGTGGAACTCTAAGGGCTTGAGCTTCAGTCTCTGTAATTTTGTTAATTTACACCTAGACTTTGGGCAAACGCTTCTCTCTGCCTGCATTTAAATAAGCTACCAGTGCGGGGGGATAAGACTTAAGGATTTCCACAGCCCTTTAGAGCTTTAATGGCCTGTGAGTTTATATTTGGCGTTTCTTTGTCTGTGGGTATCATTCCCATGACAAGCGCTTGCAATACTGTGTTTTTTTAATGACGATATTGAAGTTGACATCTAAGGTGCATCCTTACACCATTCTTTGATGAATTCCAGAAGGTATTCTTCATTTCAAATCTTGCCCAGCAGGTTTTGAAAACTAAGTGCATTCCATGCTCTGTAAATACACAGAAGTGTTCATTTTTTTTTTTTTTACGACCTCTCTCTGCTGCATATCTTTACTTACTACTATATATTACCAGGGACATAGAAATGCTGTCAGATGCTGCCTCACTCCACAACCTTCTAGTTCCTTGAGCCCCGGACCCGGAGCTATCTTTCCTAGTTTCCAGAAACCCATCTGGCCCTGGAACACTAACAGAAATGACCCCAAAGGGGGCCTCGTCTGTGGCGTTTTCCCAGAATTGTATGTTCAGTGTAGCAAGTGGAAATATTGTTTGTCTCCTGCTTCCAGAGCCTCGAGTGCCTTTCACCCCCTTCCCTTCTGTAGCCCAGAATTGCTCTTCTAAACTTGGTCTGTGGAGTACGTGCCTCCTGGCTATCAAGAGTTGTTGTTGTTTGTTTTTTTTTTTAATATATTTCTTTATTGATTTCACAGAGGAAGGGAGAAGGAGAGAGAAACATCGATGATGAGAGAGAATCATTGATTGGCTGCCTCCTGCACACCCCACACTGGGAATCGAGCCCGCAACCCAGGCATGTGCCCTTGGCCGGAATCGAACCTGGGACCCTTCAGTCCGCAGGCCGATGCTCTATCCACTGAGCCAAGCCGGCTAGGGCCTATCAAGAGTTTTAGAGGGAGAGAATGGAATATTCGGGCCAAAGCTACAGTGTCTATCATTGTGTCGTACGCTAGTGGATCCTGAAGATCTTGAATCTGGGCACCCATTTATTTTTCTTGTTTGCTTATTTTTACACAAGAGGGATGGTAGAAAGAACATCCTTTAAGAGAAATTGGTGGTTTTCTTCATTTTGTAGAGCCGTTAATCATCATATCAACGAGAAAAAGCAATCTCGGCATCTCTAGACACTTCCTTGGGAAGAATCACATCAGCTATAATCTGTGCTTTCTCAGTTTTGGGAGTTGTTTATAACAGAAAATGCTAGAGATACTTCTGGCAGCTGTATGCTTTTATGGCTTTTGTTTTTATGCTCAAAACTTCAAATACTATTGACCAAAATGTGTGTTTTATTTCTTGTAGGTTATTTTACTGCCTGGTGTTTGAGCTCATCTCGGTTTTACTTAGACACGATTAATTAGATGCCTTGGTGGAAAAAAAACTGTTCTTGAACATTTTGTGACTTTTTTAGTTTAAAAGGTTGCTGTACAATTTATATTAAGTGTTTTACTGTACATATAATTATCATAAGAGTTATTTTCAGGCCATTCTTCTGCAGTGTTGAACATCTTTCCGGTACTCAAAAAATAATTGCTTAGATATGTTCGTTAACAATTATTTTTTAAGTGCCTTTGGATAGCACGAACTATAAAAGAAAATCCACTTTACGACTTTTAGATAGGAAATACAGTCTTTAAACACCTGGGTTCTTCCTTAAATCATAATTTCTGTACAGGAAAGCTTTCCTAACATAGTTTTCTATGTCTGTAGCAGTGCTTTTCCAGAAAACTTAACTCACTGTCAGCAGCCTGAAGATTAAGAATATATTTTCCTTTAAGGTGGGAGCTGGAGAGGAACAGATAATTTTAAATAGAGAAAATAAAATGCTATAGATGCAAGTTCCTGCTGACCTGGGGAGCAGAAGGTAGAGTCAGTTTCCAACTATTTTGGATGCTCTTTAAAACAGGTGCGGGATGGCCCTGGCTGGGTAGCTCAGTTGGTTAGAGTGTCATCTCAATACGCCAGTGTTGTGGGTTCGATCCCCAGTCAGGGCACATACAAGAAGCAACCAATGGGTGCATAATAAATGGAACAACAAATTGATGTTTCTCTCTCTCTCTCTCTCTCTCTCTCTCTCTCTCTCTCTCTCTCTTTAAAATAAATTAAAAAAAAATTTAAGACAGGTGTGGGAAGGATGACCCACTCCACAACTTAGATCCACAAGGCCCTGCATGTAGACCTTTCCCAGTGCAGCTAAGTTCTCTGATCCCTGTCAGTGAGCACTCCACCCTCACCTGTTTTTTTTTTAATCTGGGAATGATGAGCAGAAGGTCAGGTGTGACCTCCATCTCTCCTCGTCAGTGTGGCAGTAGTAGGAGGGATGAGGGGGGACAGACAGGAGACAACCCCTTCTGCTGGTTGAGACACTGTATTGATTAAGCATCTGCAATGTAATATAGCCTGGGTTTCTAGTACACCCACTCTCGCTACTCCTGAAAACCTCATTATAAGTCAAAACATTTATTATCAGGTTTTTAATGTGACATCACTATGCCAGCCACTTCTCTGGTGTATGTGTTTTGTTAAATTTTGCATTATTCTGACTAATTTGCAGTCGTGGTGTTTGAATTCCATTTTCATTTGTCAGTCATCTTTTATAATAGCCTTCCAAATTATTATTTTTCTGGTACGTGCGAGAATTGTTTTTTCTTCCTTTGTTTTTAATGGGGAATTTTCGGTTTTTGTAATGTTTGAAATTTTAACAATGAATATGTATTATGTGAATATGTGAGCAGAAAAGTTAATAAGTACTCTAGGGAATAAGGTCATGATATATACATAGATTTAGCAGTAAGGATATTTACAGTACTAAAGTGTTGTTTATCAGAGCAAAAGATCTGAAACCTTAAATAGCCAATAATAGAAAAATGATTGAATAAATTATTTATGACCATGCAATGGAAGATGGTATGGGGATGTTATTATTTCTAGGCCTTCTCAGAGGACAGCTCTAAGAAATACGTGAATATTCACATATACACAATGCACCCATATAAACACATTTACCTGTCTGTCTGTCTGTCTATCTATCTCTCTATTCCAGAACCCATGAGTTCACATGGACAACTTTTACTATAAGGCAACATCACATGGTTTATTTTTCGCCTCTCCCTTTCTATATTTATGTCCCTCTTTCTTGTCAGAGTCTTGCTCCAATTATTCTCAGTATATTTGCTTATTGGGTCAATTTCCTTGTATATAACAATCTCTTTTTCCTGTGGGCTGTCTCCTTCGTCCAGTTTGGTGTACTCAGGCTGTTCTCCAAGTTCTCCAGAATTCCCCACCCTCACTGGTAAGAGTGCCCCTCGATGCACGGAAAACAATTTGAGAATTTTTAAAGGGAGATGCTTTAAAAGTTAGGGGACTTTTCATTCTTTTGAGTAACTATTCTGCGTGAAGAATTTTTTGGAAGGAGGATCTCTTGCACTTAACACTTCACTTGTAATTCTCTCCGCATATATAGTTCAGTTGCAATTATGTAAACCTACATCCTGCTGTCCTTTCCTGTTAATGTAGAGAAAACACCCATTAGCTTTTGCATTGTTTTGCTTGTTTATCTTGAAAGTGACAGTTGAGTATGTTAAAGGACATTCTGATTGGAGATAGACTGGGTTACATTTCAGCCATCAAGTCGTTTGATTTGCATTTATCGTCTGTCTGGTTCCTAGGTGTCCATCATTGTGATGCCAGCGTGCCCAGAACTATGTGGACACCTCTCATAGTGCTTCTCCTGGTTTCTGTGGCTTGTGCTGGAGTGGGGTGGTCTATTTTTCTTATATGTGAGAGCTATAAATTCTAATTATACTTTCCTAAGTGTTAGGGCAGTGCTTGCTTCGTTTTGTTTTTTAGAGTTTTTGAAATTCCTGGATGTATGTATATAAGGAAGAAATATGGAAAACTATCATTGAATGATTAAATGCTTCTATATGCCTGGTGCTGTTCTAGCCACAGGTATTATTATTATATTTAATCTTCACAAAAACATGTGAGCAAACTGCAGCTCCTGAGTAATTAGGCTTAGAAAAAATTGAGTAATTCCTACAAGTTTACAAATCTAGTAAGTAGCCGGACTGTCTTATTATCCCAGGAGTCTGTGCTATCCAAAGGAGCATGGGCTCTGAGTTTTAAAAAAACTGTCTGTGATATAGTAACCATGTTTTTCCAGACCACTCTTCCAGTGCCCCAAAGAGGTTGTATCCACAGGTCATGGAGTCCTCCGCTTTTATCAGCCCCTCTGTGCTCTGAACCTAAGAAGCACTCAGCAATAACAGTAACAGCACCACCACCGCTGCCAGCAACAGGAAAACAAGGGCCGCCATTCCTTGAGTGTTAACTATGTGACAAATACTGTCCTTTGCATTTTGTGTGTAGTAACCTGTCTGATGCTTGAAATAACTCCATGAATTGTTCGTACCTCTATTATCCCCATTTTATAGACGAGGAAACTGAGACAAAGGTTAAGTAACTTGCCCAAATCAAACAGCAAATTAGTTTTATAGCTAGGATGTGAGCTCTCGCAGCCAGGGCACCCACTACTGGCTGCTTTCCCATCCTTCCTCAGTAAATATTTGTTATACTAGACTTCTGAGTTGAACACAAATGAAAAGCAATTCTGATTAAGTTAAGCTAAAGGGCTTTATTAGGAGGATATATAGTAACTCACTGCATCAGTAGGAAGCCTGAAAAACCAGGCTTGGAAAACAAGTAGGATCATGAAGGACTGGGGAGCAGAGGATACAGCCAGACTGAGCCCCAGGAAGAGCTTGGTCACAGGGCCACTGCTGCTGCCACCACCACTGGCCAGTACAGTACCATGCTGCTGGCTGGTGGCCGCTGGACTCTTGCATCTGCTGCCATGGCTGATGCTGCAATGCTAATACAAATCTCTAACTGTTCTTTCATCTTTGTATCACTCACTGAGATTCACAGGCCCAGGTTGAAGTTTTCATTGATGTAGCCCAGCCCATATGTATGTATGTATGTATGTATGTATGTATATATTTATTTATTTTTAAACTCTTTTTTAAAAAATATATTTTTTATTGATTTCAGAGAGGAAGAGAGAGGGAGAGAGAGAGAGATAGAAACATCAATGATGAAAGAGAATCATTGATTGACTGCCTCCTGCACGCCCCACACTGCGGATCGAGCCCATAACCCAGGCATGTGCCCTGACTTGGAATCAAATCTGGGACCCGCAGGCAGACGTTCTATCCACTGAGCCAAACCAGCCAGGGCTCAGGCTACATTTTTTAAATTTTATTTATTTATTTATATTTATTTATTTTGGTTAATCCCCACTCAGGATATTTTTCCATTGATTTTTAGAGAGAGTAGAAGGGAGAGGGAGAGACAGAGAGAAACATTGATGTGAGAGAGACACATCGATTGGTTGCCTTCTGCACGCACCCTGACCAGGGCCTGGGAACCTGCAACCGAGGTACGTGCCCTTGACTGGAATCAAACCCAGAACCCTTCGGTCCACAGGCTGACGCTCTATTCACTGAGCCAAACCAGCTAGGGCAGGAGGTTACTTTTGAAATCAGTGGCGGGGAGCTGCTGAGGAGCCCCTTTGGTCAGCGTGTGCGGTAGCTGTGGTGTACGTTGGGTGTGTTGGGCTGTGGGCCTTCAGGCCACATTTTTAAAAGGCCAGATCTGATATACTTTTTCATTTAATTGTGCTGGTATATTCTGAGTGGAATAGTAAGAGAAAGAATCAACAGCTTTCCCAATGTTGAACTTATTAATTAATATATTTGCTCAGAAAAACGTGACCCTCCTAATGTGTTGAAATAGGTCAGTAGAATGATTTGAGGAGTTGGCAGGTAAAGACTAAGAATGCACTGGTTGCATATTAGCTAAACCCAGTTAAATTCTAAGTGATTATTTTTGTTTCATTCTGTTTGGATCATGGATTAAAGAGCATTACTCCTATGTAGCTGATAATTGAGTCATAAAATATATTTGGGTTTTCTGGTTGATTTTAACTGTAGGTGAAGAAATTCACTGGGTATTAAAGGTGATATTCTTTAGGAAAAGGATGGCATAAATACGATCAGGATCAATGTTTCCAGAACTTTGTTATATAGGCTAAAGTTCAGTTTAACAAATGCTGTAATGAAGTATTTTTAAGCCTTATCTGATGGCTCACTGATTGTAAGCACTAATCCATATAAAAAATTTTGGTGCAGTACAAGGAGTTGGATCAGGCCAAGAAACAAGATCTGGTTTTCATCACACAACACTTAATGGAAACTCATTTTACTAGAATTCTGAGCTTAATAAGGAATACATGATTTAAGTGCTTATAATAAGCCAGGCAGTGTGCAAAGTAATATATATATATATATTCTCTTTTAATTCTCATAATAACCCCATAAAATAAATGTTCTTATTGACGCTTTTAGGATGGTATTGAGGCTAAGAGCAATAACTTGCCCAGGGTCCTACAGTAAGTGGTGGAGTTGGATTTTAAATCCACATTTGTCTGTCCCTTCCTGGTGATGGCTCATGCACTGAAAGCTTGCCAGTTTGATTCCCGGTCAGGGCATGTGCCTGGCTTGCGAGCTCGATCCCCAGTGGGGGTCGTGCAGGAGGCAACTGGTCGATGTTTCATCTTGCATCGGTATTTCTCTCTTCCTCTCTCTCTCAAAATAAAAAAAAAAGTTAAAAAAAATAAATCCATGTTTGTCTGACTCTCCAGTTTGCTTTTGATGGCAACACTGTACTGTGGAAGAATAGTCATTAATTAAATCACAAGTTAACTCTGTATTAGCATTCTTGAATTTTTAGATCAAGAGATTTCCTTGTCACTACTTCTTCAAGAACAATTTTCTCTGTTTAGATTCGGTAACTCCTTCTCTGAGTTAAAAGAATATAAACTGTTATCATCACATAGTCTTGTACTGTTTATACCATCCATTCTCCATGTTGTCAAGATTGGATGTATGAGTAATAATTTTATCACAGTTTAGTAAGGATGGGCAGGGTTTGGTAGGTGGGGTAGCATCTAGTACTGGATCATCTCTGGTACTCAAAACTACATATTTTTAGGGATTTGTGAAAATATTCAATCTTCTTGAAAAACCTGTGAGACCATGTCTGGTGGCAGTAAACACGGAATTTGACCAAGCATCTTGTAATAGAATATTTGACTTTATTCGTATTCAGTTTTCACTTTCTATCTTCAAGTTAAGTTTTCTAGGATTGGGAAGACAAGTTTTGTGCCTCTTGTTATAACTTTCATGGATTTGACTGAGTTTGCTGACGTTTAAGTACTTTATATGTACTTTAGGAAACCTATGTATTACAGAACTCTCATTGTATTAAAAAATGCTATGCATGTTTCTTTCTTGTTCAGTTTAATCTGTGTGCTTATAAAACTACTTCCTATGAAACACACATACAGAAGAAAGAAAAAGCTCTGCCCTTAGTCCTGATAATTTGCCCTAGCTCAAGTTCAGGAAATGACTATGGCCAAGCTGATGCAGGGTGACAGCCCAGATCCACTGGTGTCAGGACAAAAGACTGTAAAATAATTTTTTCAAAAATTTTATACTTTTTACACTGATTTTGTTTACTAAAATTTGTCACTTTAAATAGGAACTGTTTTTCCTCTCGGCTTTATTTTGTTGTGTACAGCTTTATATGCATATGATCAAGCTGCTTTCAGGGTACTTATGTGGAGCCTGAGAAAGCCAGATGTGGCTCTAGGGTCAGGGGTTAATAGGTTCAAGGCCGCATCTGTAAATTCCTCCACAGCTGGTTCTGCACACGACAGCTTTATATGCATATGATCAAGCTGCTTTCAGGGTGCTATGTGGAGCCTGAGAAAGCCAGATGTGGTTCTAGGGTCAGGGGTTAATAGGTTCAAGGCCACATCGGTAAATCCTTCCACAGCTGGCTCTGCACACATACAGCCAAGGCTACCTCGACACTTTTTCGTCAGAGAGATAGACACACACCCTGGCAGATAGTGCGACAAGCTGTTATGTCTTTATTGTCATTAGCAGGGCTCTCAGGAAAGGCCTGCTTTATATTCCAACAAGAGAACTTATTGTGTGTGAATGGAAGAGTTAATAGGGACCCGAGGATTTTTTTTCTTTAGTTTGCAAAGTGGTACACCCCTGTATGTATGGTCGGTAGATTTCTTTTTACTTATAAGTAACCGTCATCTGGAAGAGGTAGAAATTATTTGTAATTTGCATGTCATTATAATGATATTTTTTAAATCTTCATGTCTCTGGACCTCGGGCCAGGGCTTGGAAACTGTTTCGTGGTAGCAAACTAAGCATTCCTTGTAACAGAATGTGAACTGCAACAGAATGCTCTAGGCGATATTAAATTGGGGCAATTTTGAGAAAGTGACAAATGTTTTATATTTCCTAAATCGGAGATGGGCTCCACCAGCTCTAAACGGCTGCCAAGTCATGTTATCACTTGCCTGCTTTGTAACGGCCTCAATTATTCCCTCCCCCAGCCCTGTATGATGAGATTCGTCAGTTTCGCAAGGCCTGTGGGAAGGCGCATCTCAAAACCATCTTAGCAACAGGAGAACTTGGATCGCTCACTAATGTCTATAAAGCCAGCATGATAGCAATGATGGCAGGTAAGCATATTCTATTCAAATGATCATATCAATTGAATTGATGTTTTTAGGTGAAACAAGTAAGTGAAAACATTTGGCTATTAGCTAAAAGTGCTAACCGCTTGGATTTTGGGGCGGGCGGTGGGGGGGTGGGATGTCAAATATTTTGGGACTATATGTACAATGTGAAGTGTCCAAACAGTTGGCTTCCTTCCACACTCTTTGTTGGCATTTCATTGCTGCACTATCCTGATATGGCAGTAGATGGCTCTCTTGTTAGTGAATTGCCTACTGCGTTATTCTTTGATTATTCATTCATCAGCATGTTAGACAGGAATTTCTTTAACTCTGGCTTATTCCTCTCTGTGAATTTAAGTGTTTGATTTTTCTTGGGGATAGAGTATCCATACTGTCTAAGGAAACCTGTGTTTTTGTGTTAATTCTTTCTTCCTAAATTCAGTGCCGGATCATTGTTTTTGATACTTTCAAATAGAAGTTGGCCTATTCTTTCTTTTGGTGGATAGGAGGCTTGTCCATCTAAGCTTGAGACCTGCTTGATTCCTTCTCTTTCTCACCTTCACATGAATCACTGAATAAGTCTTGGGAGTTCGACTCCTTTACTGTATCTACTACATCTCCTCTCCATTCTGAGTGCTGCTGTGGTAGGCCACTGTCATTCCCACAGGGGTCTCCTCAGCAGTCTCCTGACCAGTGTCCCCATATCTGCGTTCGTCCCCTTCCAGTCTGTTCTCCACAGTGTTGCCAGAATGATCTCTTAGAAATGATCTATTTGATTGCGGTACTCCTTGCTTAAAATCCTGCATTGACTTTCCTTCATGTTCAAGGTAAACTGTAAATTCCTTCAGCCTGATTTTTAAAGTGGTCCTTCCCAAGACCCTGCCTGGGCCTCTGCCGTCTCCCCATTCTCCCTTCACACCATATGCTCCAGTTCTGTGGAATTGCTTGCAGTTTTCTGTGAATGTCACCGTCCAACCCTTTTGAGTCTTTGTTTGTGCTGTGCCCCTTGCCTTGAGATATGTTTTGCCCAAATAACTTCTTAGCATCTTTGGATTCAGCACAGGTGTCACTCTTCTCGAGAATGTGTCCCAGTACTGCTTCTTCCCCCACCACTTGGTTCATTATCGCTTCTGTGCACCCCATCGCATTCTGTTAAAACCTCTGTCAGATAACTTGTCGCACTGCTCTGTGATCGAGTTTTGAATTTCTAGGTGCCCTACAAGTGACTCCATATTTGGGTGAAGATACGAGACTTTTTAGGTCTTAAATCCGGGCGTCTTTGAAGTCACCCTCCAGATTTTTATACTCATGTACTTTTAGGATACTCTGTCAGGCTAACATTGTTCCCTGGAACTCTACTGAAGGTCAGCCTACTAGGCATGAATGATGCTCTGCTCACTGCTGCTGTATCCAGATCTCTTCTCATTCAGAGCAGAATCTATGAAAACCTAAGGATGAGAAAGAATGGGTGGTCATCAATCATGTTGGCACTTAAAAGATGTGTAGTAATAGAAGACTGTCCGCAACTCTTAGGAACCCACCCTTGGAGTCTTAAGTGGACAAGGAGCCTCCCTTTTCATGCTCCTTGTCCTGACAAGGGATTGCTAGCCCAGAATGCTGTCGTTCAGGACACAATGAAAGTATATTCACTCTGGGACATCAGCCAACCCTATCCTAATCACTGCACCTACTGCTCATGACAGGAACATGGTATTAAGTCATCACACTTGGCGCCTCTGTTCCACCCTTTCCTCGACCCATGCACAGACAAATAAATACCTGATTTGAAACAGGCTCTCCCCTGTATCTTCCTGCCTACTCCTTCCCTGTCCATGTTGTTGTTTATGTCCTTCATTTAACCATTGTCTACTTTAACATCTCTTAGTCTTCACATCATTCCTTTAGTTGATGAAGTTTAAAATTAAGTCTCTTGTCTACAGTCACGAAACTAAGAGATCACATATAGTCATTATTTGAACCCAAGTCTTCTGGTTCCAGCTTTATTGTTTTTTCTGTCTCTCAAGGCACCGTGCTAGGTCTTGGCATGAATTAAAGACACAACCTTGTGAAGTGGCCTATGTGGAAGCATCTAGCATACTTCCTGGCCCACAGTTGTGCTTCCTGTTATGTTAAGAAGGAATATAATAGAAAAGAAGTAATTTAAACATTTTGAAGAATTAAAGAAAAAAATTTGAACTAAATTCACAATGCTTCCCATTTTTGTGATATTTTAAAATTTTTTCTTAAAAATCACTTTTATTGAAGTAAATTTATATTCAATAAAGTTCAGGTGTTGAAGTGTACAATGTGCTGAGTTTTGACAGTGAATTCTGGTTGTCTCACCTTCTGCCCCACATGCAAGCACTGATCTGATTTTATCGCCCACCGTAAATTAGCTCTGCTAGTTTTAGAACACCATAGAGACTTTTTTGCTCATCTCCCCCCGATCAAAGATAATAGGGTTGAGGTGTATCCATGTTGTTCTGTGTATGAGTTTCTTAGAAGTTTTCCATTGTACAAATATACCGAGTTGATAAATTTATTTATATAAAGTTGCTTCTAAAATTATTTTATTAGTTTGATGTCTACAGGATCTGTGGTTATATATACTTCTTTATTCCTTTTACTAGAGGCCTGATGCACGAAATTCGTGCAAGAGTAGGCCTTCCTTCCCCTGGCTGCCGGCACCAGCTTCCCTCTGGCACCCAGGACCCGGGCTTCCCTCGGGCCGCCAGCAGGCACCCGGGACCCGGGCTTTCCTCACAGCCCCGGCTTCATCCAGAAAGTTGTCCAGAAGGATGTCCGGTCTAATGAGCATGTTATGCTTTTATTATTATAGATTGGTCATTATTGCTGTTATTAATGTTTTGTTTTTGTTTTTTGTTTTTTTTTGGTAGAAAATGAGTCTTACTAGGAGTCTGCCAGTTTCATTGATCTTTTCAAAGAGCCAGTTTTTTGCTTCATTTTGTAATTTTTTAGTTTAAAATACTTTCTAATTTCCCTTTATTTTCTATCTCAAATTTTAAGCCCATCCAGTGAAATTGATGCTATTGTACATATTTTATTTTATTTTTTAAGAAGATTTTTAAAATTAATTTTTAGAGAAAGGGAAAGGGAACGGGAGAAGGAGAAACAATGATGTGAAAACAAAACATCGATTGGCTGCCTTCTACATGCCCCCTAGTGGGGATCATGCCCACAACCTGGGCATATGCCCTGACTGGGAATTGAACCTGGGATGATGTCCAACTAGCCGAGCCAGGGCTATTGTCCATGTTTTAGTTTTAGAATATCCACTGTATTATTTATTATAATTTTCATTTCCCTGCTGCGCTTTTCTATTTATTCACTCATTGAGATTATGTTTTCCTTTAAGTCCTCAAACTGCTAATATATATCTGTATTATCTTAGAATCTATCTTAAGCTGCCAATTTTCCAGTGCCTGAAAATAGTTGCCTTATATATTTTGTTCAGTTGTAAAGTTATTTATAGCAAGAAGGCAAGTCTTGGTAACACTCCGTCGTGTCTGGAATTTTTTTAATTGCCATTGTTTTTGAATTATTTTAGTTTCAAGATCTTAAAAGAAAGGAGGTTTATCATTTACATTCATAATTTATCTTCTAATTTTGATAGCCATTTAGATTATTGCAAAAATAATTCTCTGGAAATAAAGTAGAGATATTATGTTAGTCTGGTATTATACACATCATTGTAAGTATAAAAATGTAGTTAACCAGGGTATTTGCATTTTGGGTTAAATAAATGATTAGTATCCTACTCTTGCTTTAATCTTGTTTAGGAATCTTTAAAATGTCTTAGGGGAAGAAGCATGGTCATTGGAGTACAAAGACCTGCCCTCTTGTTCTGTCTTGCACATTTTGTGACCTTGAGCAAATACATTAATCTGATTATCAATTGAAATAAAGTAATTTGTGTGACTACATTATAAACTATAAGTTAAATACTTTGCAAGTTACTAAAAAATATTAGTATACCCTCCTACCCCATCCTACCTCAATAAGGAAGGAACATAATTGAATCTTTTTTCCCCCTAGACTATTACAAGGCATTATTCAGGACCTCAGTTTTCAAAGTCATTTGGTGTAGCTTTAGGAAATGTAAGATATTGAGCTGTATTTCATTCTGTAGTTATCCCAAAGCTTACTATATTGGTAGGGTTGTTCAATGAATCTTACTAGAAGATATGAACTCGTTTTGTCAACTCTTGACTCTGTCTTGAAAAAGAAAGGTGTAAAAAGAGTCTGATTAGTTGAGAATAACAATTAGATGTGATACAGCTACGTTTTTTATGGTACACATCTCAGCTATGTTTATTTGCCATCTCTCTTCATTCTTTTACTCTGGAAGCTATAGCAGCCACCTCGGTTCTTTAGATGTGTATCCAAATGAAATGTCACTTAACTGTAAATCACTTATTCAGCAGCCACAATGATCCAAAACCAAGCCATGAACCAGGGGGGAAGAAGAAAGATGACATATTAAAAATGTAATCTGGAATAAAACAATAACAGCTCACATTTTTTGAGCATTTACCATATGCCAGCGACTTAGGGGATTTATGTATGTTTATATTTACTCTTCACAACAACTCTATGAGGTAGGTGCTCTCCTGTGGTAAAATAAGAACAGCAGTTCAAAGGATATTTTTGCTTCTATTCCATATGGTCATTATTGATATTTGGAAATATTCCAGGTATTTCTGTCTTTGTTATTTATTATTTTCTGTCTGTTCTAGCGTTTCCCCCTCCTCCCCTTAACTGTTTTTAAAGCTTTTAATAAAATTTCCAAACTCTGTCAAATCTCTCCATGATCCTCTAAAAGCTGAATTAATTAATTGTTCATACTGTTGTGCTCCTAGGACAGTTGTAAATACCAGTAGCATTGTCAGATAGTATTGCCGTCAGTTGTTCTACTTTTTTAGATTTTTTGCAAAACTGTGAACCTCCCTGAGACAAAGGACTAAATCTCACTTATTTGTATTTCCTGTGATTATTATGTGCCTGACATCTAAGAGAGCCTGAGACAATATTTCGGAATATTTGAATGAATAAGAAAGAAAGATAGCGATATAAGGAAAAGAGAAAACAGGAAAGTGAAATGTGAAGATCTAGATTTATCTTTCCACATGTGTGACAGCTTTGTAGAGTTTGGACATGCTATTTTGAGAGTAAACCTTGAGCAGGAGATTATATATCCATGGCATTGTTTAGGCCAGTGGTTGCCAACCTTTTGGACCTCATGGACCACCAGTGGTCTCTGGACCACTGGTTGGCGACCGCTGGTTTAGACGATCTAAGTAGTGGTGTGACATTAAAGGTTTGTGAAGATTTTGAAGTAGTTATAGAGGTAAGAAAGTACTAAGGAAACCCTTTTGCTTTCGCTTTTTTAAAAAAAACTGGATCTCCCATTTACTGGTACATTAGTGGAAATGTGGTGAGAGAGAGACAAATAAAGGAGGAGGTGAGGCAGGAGGAAACCATTTGAAGGGAATATAATCAAGGAGGAGAAAGGAGAGCCACATTTTTTTTTCATTGAACTATGCAAGAACAAGGTGATAGGAAGTAAGATAGAAAGGGAAACATGCTTACAGAAAAGAGAAGTCTAAAAGCAGATTGGTCTCCGCTAAGCGATTTCAGCCCAGCAAGTGCACAGGTTGAGAATAATGCCAGGATGTAGAAAAGTGGCTTTATCTTTCAGGAACGGTGGGCTGTTCGCACACATGCAACAGCTAACAAGCTCTGCTCTGAAGTTACTCTCGACCTTATCTTTGGAAATAATGCAGGCCTGATAAATAAGGTTGGAGGAGAAAAACACTGAAGATGCAATCATAATGTCATCAGGTTTGAATTGCTGATGAAGATCTGTGGGAAGAGCACTAATACGAAAATATGGGGCTTGAGAAACACAAACCTTGAAGGAATGCAAAATGAGTTTGGAACTTGGCTGGGATTTTATACTGTGTAGGAAAAAAAACAACACAAAACTAGGAACCAGGGGAGGGAATATTCGAAATTTAACCCAACAAGATCAAAATCATACGGGAATAATGAGATGAAGCAGAGAAATAACATATAAGGGAGGCCATTAAAAAAATACTGAAGTAAAGGGAAAAAAATAGTGGGAAACTTGCTATGACGGAAGGAAACCAAAACCCTATAAAGATGCTGTGATTCATATCAAATTAACATCTAAGAATTAAAAAGACAATTATAGAAATTTAAATATGAATCAGATAGTAGAATAAATGACAGTGTAGCTTTGTATTTCTAAAAATTGTCACAAGTCACACTGAGTCCTTTGTCTTAGGCTTGCAAATCTTCGCATACTCAAGGAATATTGATCCAGATGGCACATCTGACCCCTACGGTGTTCCAGCTCTTTTTTTTTTTTTTTTAATATTTGCTTTTCATGGGAAAAGCATTTCAATTTATGAAAAGGTGTGCTGCAATGGAAAGTTCATCAGTGGGGAAAGCATAAGACTATAGACATGTGTTAGGTTAAGAGTTAAAGGATTTAAAGTGTAAATTTATTTGCAGTTTCTTAAACTAGCCCTGAAAATGACAGCACTTATAGGGCAAACACTAATTACCTTGACATCTCATTCAGGGAGTAAATTTAAATTCAGACCCCCAGGCAAAAATTTCAGAGAGTTTACCCCCATGCACCCACGCCCTCCCTGTCCTCTGCGGAGTGCAAGATCAGGAGCTTTGCGGAAGGGAGGTTATATTCCCTGGCCTCCCAACAGTGCAGGCGCTACTGATGGTGAATCCGGTATATGCATATCATGTTAAAAAAAAGGGTAAGTCTATACATTTACACAGAAAGCACTTTACCTCCTCGTGGCTGGGCTTCTGGGGTTAAAAAAGAAAGAAAGGAAAGAAGAAGCTTGTAAGCCTAGTTTTTTATGCGATATATACTGGCCTGTATAAAATTTCACTGTGTGAAAATTTAAAAAATGTAACCGACCTTATTTCTTTTTTTAAAAAGTGTATTTTTTTTTTTTATTTCATAGTGTAATGGAGAGGAATTGAGAGATAGAAACATCACTGATGAGAGAGAGTCATTGATCGGCTGCCTCCTGCATGCCCCACACTGTGATTGAGACCAAAACTCAGGCATGTGCCCTGACTGGGAATTGAACTGTGACCTCCTGGTTCATAGGTCAATGCTCAGCCACTGAGCCATGCTGGTTTAAGTTCATGGGTACACAGGCTAATACACAGGCCTAGGAAATGCTTGCTGATGGGTTCAGTTATTAGGTAAAGGGGCATCAATAGATATATTTGTAAACAACATGTATAAAATTAAAATGTCTAAGCAATATTTTCCCATTAAAACAAACCTTAAGCAATTTTTTCCCCTCAGTGAAATTGTGATACATGGCATAGATGTTAGATCTGTAGACATTTGCTCTTGTCTCTGAGATGTGCTATTTATTCATTTGCCTTTAATTCTTGACACATTAACTTTGGTTATTATTATTTAATGTCTGTGCTAGGTTACAGATCTACTAGCAAACTCTTAAACGCTGGGAAATTAGAATTCTTGAATGGGTATACTTGATATACATATTTGTTGAATGAGGAAATAAAGGTTAATAAATCATGTGAAGGTTGCATATTCTTTTTGCAGTTGTCCTAAAAGGGAAATAAAGGAAGTACCTTCTCTTTTAGTAGATGAAACATTGAAGCTCAGAAGTTAAGCAACTAGACCAAGGCTATACATTGAGGGTGTGCAGAATTCTGAAGGTCTCCTGACTCCAAATTCCATGCTTCAGTTACTGCACAATCCTGTTCTCCACCCTGCAATTGATCTGTATGTAAAGTTGTATATAAGCTGTGTTTAACCTTTGGAGGCACAGATGTATTTCTAGTCACTGAATGAGATTTATATATTGAACTGTACTTTTCTACCAAGGACAAGGAAAGTAAGACAGGAGGGAGACACTGTGTTTGGAGAAACACTTAGGGGGTGATAGACCTAAATAAACATAAAAACAAAAGCCAGCCCATGATAGGCCCACAGTAAATCCTTATTGAAATGAAGGGAAAGGATGCCAAGAACGCCTTCACCTCAGACACTCCCATTGTTTTGTGTGTGTGCGTTTACCTGTTCCTCAGATGGTGCCATGGTGATGCACTGGGAATATTAGCAAGGTCATGACTTAACAGCTGCTCTTGAGTTCTTTTCAAGGGGGTGGAAGGGGGGCGGGATCCAAGGTGAGAAAGGGATTCTAACCTTATGGTTTTAATTCAATGGATATTTTTTAATCAAATATTTTCACAAAGGTCACATCTAGTTCTTGTTTATTTTCAGATTCCCCCACCAGGGGTACTGAGAGAACAGTTAGGGAGTGACAGTAAAAGTGGAGCTATCTTCCTCTTGTCCATCTGACGAAGGAGGAGGAGAGATGTCAAAGCTGAGGGCAGTCTGAGGATGAGGAAGCAGAAGGGGTGAGATTAAAGGGGATGGGAGAGAGGAATGGTATTGAGCATATGCAGAGGACTCCCTCAGCATGGAATGGGGAAATGGAAACCTTCCCATGAAGAGTGATTGGAAGGAAAGTGGATGTCTTATTTAGGAAGAGAGCACTCATTGGGGTTGTGATGTTATATTCAAATACTTGTAACACACACACACACACATATGCTGGAAAAAGATGATTGCTCTTTATTACCCCAAGGTAGGAAGGTCCAACTTTAAGAGGTTATGGGAAGCCTGGATGGCATAGCTCAGTGGTTGAGTGTTGACCTATGAACCAGGAGGTCATGGTTCAATTCCTGGTCAGGACATATGCCTGGGTTGAGGCTTGATCCCCAGTGTAGGGCATGCAGGAGGCAGCTGATCAATGATTCTCTCTCATCATTGATGTTTCTATCTCTCTTCCTTCCTCTCTCTGAAATCAACAAAAATATATTACAAAAAAGAAAGAAGTTATGGACAATGGAGTTGGCCTGGTATAAGAAATTGGATGGGCCACATCAGGAGGTAGATGTTCAAATCACAAGCTGGATGTCAACCTGAAAGAGTTACTGTTAGAGTAAGTGTCACTTAGCAACCATTAGGGATGCTTCGTGTGTGTGTGTGTGTGTGTGTGTGTGTGTGTGTGTGTGTGTGTATGTGTTTGTGTGCATGCATGTGTGAAATAGACAGGGCTCCAAAATGTGAAAACAATGGGGAAGGAGGAGTGTATTAGTTTCTTAGAAATCCTATCTAATAAAAGAGAAACATGGTAATTAGCCGTACGGCCGCTACCCTTCCCATTGGCTAATCAGGGAGATATGCAAATTAACTGCCAGCCAAGATGGCGGCCGGCAGCCATGCCCTGAAGCGAACAGGGAGGCTTGCTTGCTCCAGTGACTACGGACTCCAACGTTCCCCGCCTACCTTGCCGGCCTCTCAGCTGCAACTCTAAGCAACTATGTTGCAAATATAGAAGCTAAACAAAACCCCAGAAACCAGCTTTAGTCAGCCGGGCTTCAGCCAGCCGGACCGCAACATTGTATCAAATACAGAAGTTAAACAAAGGCCAGAAACTGGCTTTCAGCAGCCGAGGCCTCAGAGCTAAAGCTGGCCCAGAATAAAAAAAGAAAAAAGAAAAAAAGGAGCGGTTGGGAGCTTCAGTCACCCGCCAGCCTGAAAACGGCCCTCAGCCTCTCACCCAGACTGGCCAGGCACCCCAGTGGGGACCCCCACCCTGATCCAGGACACCCTTCAGGGCAAACCACCCGTGCAC
>NW_005358943.1:3192971-3205777 GCF_000412655.1 Myotis brandtii | reverse complement strand
CCCCCCCCCCCCCCGAGTGCACAAATTTTTGTGCACCGGGCCTCTAGTCCTATATAATAAAAGGCCAATATGCAAATTGACCAAAGGGCAAAACAGCTGGTTGCTATGGTGCGCACTGACCACCAGGGGGCAGACGCTCAATGCAGGAGCTGCCCCCTGGTGGTCAGTGCACTCCCACAGGGGCAGCGCCGCTCAGCCAGAAGCCCTGAGCCAGGCTCATGGCTGGTGAGTGTAGCGGCGGTGGCAGGAGCCTCTCCTGCCTCCGTGGCAGTGCTAATTATGTCCGACTGACATCCCCGAGGGCTCCTGGACTGCAAGAAGGTGCAGGCTGGGTTGAGGGACCCCCCCCCCCCTCCCCCCGCCAAGTGCATGAATTTTGTGCCCAGGGCCTCTAGTGCTGTATAACAAACTAACTCAAACTGGTGGCTTCAAACAACAGAAATGTAGTCTCATGGTTCTGAAGTGTAGGTGTCTGAAATCAAGGTATCTGCAGGGTCCTGCTCCCTCTGAAACCTGTAGGGGAGAATTCTTCCTTGCCTTTTCTCGACCCTGGTGTTTGCTGGCAATATTTGGCAATCCTCTGTCATCATGTGGCCATCTTCTCCCCGTGTCTCTTCTTTTCTTATAAGGACACCAGTTGTCTCATTTCCCACCCAATGTAGTAAGACCTTATGTTTAATTAATCAATTACATCTGCAGTGTCCCTGTTTCCAAGGTCACTTTCTGAGGGACTGGGGTTGGAACTGGGGTTTTGGGGGGAGAGGGCACAGTTCAATTCATAACAAAGAGAAATAGGGTTCTTGCATTGTGGTTCTATTATTTCCCATAAAAAGACCCGAAGAAGTCAGAGAAAAAGACTTTGAGTCAAACCAGCAAACTTAAATTCAGGTACAAAAGATGGATTTTTTCCCCCCTGTAAACAATGTTGGATGGTTTTGTAGGTAGGGGAAATCTAGTAGATATTAAATATTTTTATCTGCAAAAAGCATTGGTAAGGTTCTCAATGGGAGATTAATGGCCAAAATAAAGAATGAGGCATTAGGAGATAAATTTGCTTATGAGCAAGAGACAGAGACTAACAGCAGAAAGAAATACTTTTTAGATTGGAAAGGAGTGACATACAACCCAAGCCAGGAATCCGTTTGGGGACCTATGGGTTTTTCACTTTATTTTTATTAGACTTTGTAATAAAAATACAGATCTTCAAACAGTCCAAGACAGAGTGAGTAATGCTACAAGCATCAGTAATCAAAAGTTATTCTCTATCATAAACTAAATGACTGATAATAAATACTGACAGAACACTACACAATGTGCCATAATATTATAAAATGGAGCCAGCGATTCTCCTGTGTTCTCCTTTCTTCTGCATGGCTGAATATTTCTTTATTTGCTTTTAAAAAAATATTTGCAGGTTTCTGGGTTTAGTTTACAAGCCAAATAAATGCAAAAATATTTTTTTTAAAACTTGGAAAGATGTGTTAACTGAGGGAAAAATTGGTCGAAGCTAGACAAAGGTTGTATTGGCGTCACTAGCATAAAGAAATTAGGGACCTTGTATGTTAAATTGCTCAGCAAGCCATGCAGGAAACCGACTTAAGAAGTGAGGGGGCGTTATTGAAATCATCAGCTTGTGACTTTAATGGAAGCATATGCAAAAAAGTCATTGTTAGAATGATGAAACTACACATCTGAGGGAGTGAAATAGTATGGAACTTTTTTTTCCCCCTTTTTAAAAAATTTAACATAATGGCTCTCAAAAAAAAATCCATAAAATTCGGTGATTGTATATGTTACTTTTGTCCTCCCAGGAACTAGTCAGTATGTGGGAAACATACTTTTCATATTGGAATTGTGCCTGCCAGTCCCTTTGTCTAAGTCACTAAAAGGTTTTTACAAATTCATGTCTGTTTTCCCTTGATTTGTACATTGTCAGAGAAGCCAAGAGAAATGGAGCAACTAAACACTCAAAAGTTAACTCATAAAAGTTGTAAATGCTTTGAAACTAAAAAGGATCATGAAGCATAAAGAAGTCTCATTAACCGCACAGCTTCCATTGGGCAGGTGGGGAAACCAATATGCTGTGAAGACGTACTGCAATTGCCCCCTCCGCTTCCTCACAAGGATTTGGTGAAGTCGGCTCTGTGCCAGGCACTGGGATGAAGGACATCCACAAGATACCTTTACTCCAAACACTCTGTGGTAGAGGAATGATGATCAGAGTCTCATAAGAAACATAACCTTTGGGCAGTAATTGTAGCTGGAGACAGGGACGCCCTTAGGAAGCTGTTGTAACAGCCCAGCTGGCCATGATGAGGAGCTGAGTTGTGGTAGTGAGTGTGGTGGGAATGGAGAGGAGTGGACAGCTATGGGAAGGATTAAAGGGGCAGAATGAATGGAATTTGGTGAATGATTGTATACCAAGCTGGGAGGGAGAGGACAGAGCAGCTCCTAATGGTGCCGTTTGTCAGCATAGGGAATTCACGAGAAGCCAGGCTTTTCCCCAGGCCTGGAGTCCAAGCCTCTGCTTCCCTTTATGGGACCTCCTCCTCCTGTTCATTCTGTTGTTGGCTTACTGCAGGACGCAGCTCAGTCTCACCGCTTGCCCTCTCCTTTTTTGTTCTTTAACAAGAAAAAAAAAAATTAACATTGGTGAGGAGATCTGATTCAGGCTATGAAGATAAAAGAAAGAGAGGCTCTCCTTCTGTTTAGAAAACATTAGCAAGACAAGGCATGTCAAGTAAATTGGAGAACAAATACAGTTGTTTTAGTGATTCGGGAGGAAAAGGAAATTCATGCTTTTAACGTGAATTATTGGGGTGATGCTTTGTCTTGCTAGTGACCCACGAACGAGTGGTATAGTATGCCTTTTTGTAAAAAATTTATCATCAACTGGGGCATCCGAAAGTATGTTTCCTATGCTACGAAGCTGCTAAATTGGGCAGGGACAACAGAGGAGGCACTGAATAGTCCATGAAATTGGGAAGAATTTAGATCATCCATGTCACACAAAAGGCTGTTTGTAGAATGTTAGCTGCTATCACACTGGTTTGATATTAACATTCTAGTGAATAATTAAAATATTCCTGTTTATTTTTTAATAAAAAGAAAAAGCATATAAATTTCCTCAGAGTGTATAATGTTACCTATATTTGCATTCACAGATCTTGAGGCTTCTGACTAGTATTGTAGCTGGATAACTGAGACAATTAAAAAGCACATTGTCTTCTGCCTTCCTCCGCATCCTCATTTTACAGTATTCATTAGTGTAAGGCCTTTCAAAAATATAAAAATCTTTAAATTACTTTGAGGCATTTTCATTAGAGATGGTATTTTCTAAAGTGAGTGGCTATTAAACATACTTTTCTGCTGAAATTATTTTTGAAGTACATTTCTCATTTTCATCTCCTGTCCATAAGCACACACCCAGGCATAGTTGATACTGTTTCTGCCTGCTCTGCTTAAAAAAAAAAAAAAACTCTAAACCCTTTTATTTATTTATTTTTTAAATATATTTTCATTGATTTTAGAGAAAGAGGAAGGGAGAGAAACATCGATGAGAGAGAGACATATCCAATGGCTGCCTCTTGCACGCCCCCTACTGGGGATCAAGCCTGCAGCCTGTCCGTGCATCGGACTGTGCTCAATCAACTGAGCCACACTGGCCAGGGCTCTGCTTTTTTTTTTAATATATTTTATTGATTTTTTACAGAGAGGAAGGGAGAGGGATAGAGTGTTAGAAACATTGATGAGAGAGAAACATCGATCAGCTGCCTCCTGCACGCCCCCCCCCCCCCCACTGGGGATGTGCCCGCTACCAAGGTACATGCCCTTGACCAGAATCGAACCTGGGACCCTTCAGTCTGCAGGCTGACGCTCTATCCACTGAGCCAAATTGGTTAGGGCAGGGCCCTGCTTTTTAACATCCATACTCCCAAGAGGTAATCAGGCATTCCTTTATACCCGAATGTACTTCTTAGTTAAATCCGCCCCTTTCCACTAACTGTTTTCTTCGGTTGCTCCTTCAGCAGGCTGGAAAAGTTCAGGTTTTTCATTCAAGACAGTTGACTCAGAGGAGAAGTGACTCACACAGAGATAGGAAAGAGATTTGTGCTTGGAAACAAAGAGATACAGATGCATGTGAAGCCACAGTCTCATGATCTTATGTGATGTTGTGTGTGATGCTCTTAAAGCTGTGCATTGTTTGAGTAATTTTAGATTTAGATGGGATTGCTAGACTTCACCAATTTCCACAGGATCTGCCTGAATTTATGCCTATTAGATGGTGGAAACAGTGTTAATAGAGGAAATGGTATTAGGGGAAGAGTTTCCAGAGGAGGGTGCAGTCATGAGCTGGGAGAATAAGACAGGGCTCTGTTTCCCGCTCCCCAGAGTTAGGAAGGAGGCATTCGGCTAGAAATAACTGGCACATTAGGGAAGGCGGCATTTGGCTAGACGCTTGTCACCAGTTCAGGTGCTTCGAAAGGAAATCCCAAGTGGACTTTTCAGTCAAACTGTCTCTTTCCTTATTGCCCCAAATAGGTTCACTCAAATAGAGTTAGGATAGTGGTTGCCAGGCACTGTTATAAACTCTAATTATTTGCTAGAGAAATCACAGATGTATAGGACCCAATGTGTATCACCTTGACTTAAACGTGGCTCTTATACATGACCAGGAACTAGCAGGAACATTGGTAGAGAGCTTGGGAATAATACCCCTGTGCCTCAGAGATGCCCTGTGGGAGTTTCCTCTTCTCTTTTTCCTTAGCTAGTCGCTGCCTGTTGCTGTTTTCTCATCCTCTCCTGAAATACCGCCGGTGTCTTGGGAAGGGCAGTAGTCCCATTCATCTCTTCTCCTGCAGCCGTTGCTCTGCCAGGCCCAGTGCTAGTTCCTTGGCTGCGCCCTTTTTCCTCATCTCATCTCTTTATCAGTCCTCTACCAAGCCCCAGCTCTGTGGTGAAATACCCTGGAGATTTGAGTTTGGATTTGTTCTGAAATATAAGTGACCTGGTCTTGAACTGTACAAGACTCACTTCTTAATACCTATGTGTGTGATGTCTTTTTTAACTTTTTTAAAAAATATATATTTTATTGGTTTTTTACAGAGAGAAAGGGAGAGGGATAGAGAGTTAGAAACATCGATGAGAGAGAAACATTGATCAGCTGCCTCCTGCACACCCCCTACTGGGGATGTGCCCACAACCAAGGTACATGCCCTTGACCGGAATCGAATCTGGACCCTTCAGTCCGCAGCTGACACTCTATCCACTGAGCCAAACCAGCCAGGGCTCTTTTTAATTTTTTAAATTTATTCTTATATTGTTTCCTAAGGCTGATATAAAGATGCCATAAACGGAATGATTTATACAGTAGAAATGTATTGCCTCCCAGTTCTGGAGACCAGAAGCCTGAGATCAGGGAGTGGGCAGGGTTGGTTCCTTCTGAGGGCAGAGGGAGGATCTGTTCCAGGCCTCTCCTCTGGCTCCTGGTAGTGTGCTGGCTTGTAGAAGCATCACTCTGAACTCTGCCTTCATGTTCACACGGCATTCTGTGTGTGTGTGTGCATGTGTGTTTATCTCTTCACATGGCATTCTTTTTATAAGGGCACTAATCATATTGGATTGGGGGCCCACCCTACCTATTCCAGTTACGAATTATATCTTCAGTGACCCTATTTCCACAAATAAAGTTACACTCCCACGTCTAGGGATTAGGACTTCAACATATGAAATTAGTGGAGGACACGACTCAACTCATAACAAGTGAGCCCTAAAGAAGGAAAGCCAAATAGAGTTCAGGGAGGACCTTTTTGCTCATTTTGCTTATGTGCTTAAGGGCTGAGTGCTTGTTTGAAGTAGGAGAGAAGCAGTGAGATTATATTTCTCTATTATGGTGAGCTGCACACCAGCTAAAACAACCTATAAGTGACCCTGGAGAGGATGTAGACTCTAGAGCTGATGGAAGAAAGCAAGGAGGCAAGAGTGACTAGGACGTGGCTTATGAGTGAGCATTTCTAGTGATTTGTGACTAAGAAGCTATTGGCTCCCGTAACTCCTCACCACCCACTCCCCCCAAGTCCTAGTTACCTTGCAAGTGTAAACTCCTTTCGTAATTTAAAGCTCAGAGTGACCCCCATCCCCAACCTGGCAGATGATAGAAGTGATGGGTTGTAGAGACTGACAGTCAGATGTACCACCTGGCCTTCTTCAATCTCCTAAGGAAACACTGTTATGCAGAATGCTTAGGAGGGGTTGGTAGGACGTGGGTTCTGGGCAGGTAAAACATGCTTGCCAGGGCTGACCTGGGACTTACTATCGGTTGAAATAGTGTTTATCTGTAGAGGAACATTTTAATTTCCAGCCTGCTGTGAATTTATGAGCTTTTGGAATGCATTCCACTTCTAGGTTGTGAAAATTATGTATTAAACTGCTCGATTTAATAATTAAAGGTAGAAAATGTAACTGGTTTATCTATGTAGTCAATTATCAGTTTAACATAGGCAGCTCATTTAAATCTGAATCTAAAACTAAGTATTCAAAAGACATAAATAAATACAGAGAAAAAATAAGAAGCACACATAATCCCCCCCAGAGACCTTACATACTGCAAAGGAGTCACCACGGAAAGCAAAATAAAACAAAACTGAACGAAAAAAGCCTAATTGCTGCCTAACAACCTAGTTCCCCACCAACCTGTTTTCTTTTTATTTTGCTTTGATTTATGAATCTAGACATCTCATAGTTTTGATAAAAGATTAATTTTAAATGCAACAATTCTCCATTTGTGTTAATGCACTGAAAAAGATGAAGCTAATGTGGAAAAGGGAGAGCGGTATTTTCTGACATAAGAAAAAAAAGAACCAGCCATCTTCTTAAATTTTTATTAGTAATCTCTTTAGTGTATTAAATTGTATGCTCTCTTCTTAAAGACAGGAGGTATTTGCAAACGTATCCTTTGTACAATGGTAACAAATGACTTAATGGGGCTTTGGTTTTTATTTTATTTATTTATTTTTTTGGTTACATTTTTCCCCCCAAAATTAACATGGATTACGTTTATTAATTTTTTGAGACTTAAAGAAAATTTCATTATAAATTAAGATAGAAATACCTTGGGAGTTTCCAAACTCCAGGTTAGGAAGCGTTGATTTATAAATCGCAGAGATCATCTGCGTATGTGTGTTTCTTAGTGCAAAGGGTTAGAAATCTTTTGATAATTTAATGGGATCTATGAACCTATTTTAAGTATTAGAGTCTATGAATAATTAGATAAAGAAGAAACAGCACCTGAGGATTTGGTTTCATGCCCTAGAGAGTTCAAATTAAATTTTGCTAAGAAACGGTTTTAGAAGTTTAAAAGGTTCTGTCTTCTCAGGCAGTCTACTTCAAAACACATTTCCACGAGCTAGCCAAGGTAATGAGCTCCACAACACTTGCCCTCGGATGATCTGAGGTTCTAGAAAAGTCCTGTCAGAACCGAAAAGGTTATTCCAGAGACCAGCCTGCCTCCAACCAAACGAATAAAGAAAATGTGTGTGTTTTGGGATAATTTTCAGCTAAAACAATGATTTCCAGACTGCGTTCTGTGATACAATATTTCAATGAAAACGTCTCTGAAAAAGAGGTCACATGATCAGACAACTTTGGGGACATGGTGTAACATGTACGCCTACAAGCCATTCATGGTGCATGTGCACTTAGAAAAGATCCTGAAAGTTTACAGAAAGGAAAACTATGTATTTGTAAGCCCACCAGACCACACTTATTTTTATGTATGGCAAAGGTTTTCTCATGTGTCATTATGAATATTGAACTGAAGACTAGAGTCAGTGAATATCATTAGGTTCTGTCGGGTCCTGCAGACATAGAAGCTTATGCTCTGTGGGAGTACTGGTATACATTTTTAAGCAGACAAGATTACAATGAACACGGAGCTATGGGAGCGTAAGCCTGCCAGTGTAAGTGGTCCAATTTTAGAAAACCTGCCTTGCAGTCTCCTCAAACACCGCCCCCTTCCTGTTGTTCCTGTGGCTAATGTCTGAAATTCCGCTGTTAGATCCTCACTCTTTAGTTTAAGCCTGTTAAAATTTAAATGCATTTTTAAAAAGACACGGGTTCAATAACTGTGTCACATTACTTGAGCAAAACTAGTTGATAGATGCAGAGAAGTAGATGTGAAGTTTGTGAAAATATTTGATTAAAAAATATCCATTGAGTTGAAACCATAAGGTTGGAATCCCTTTCTCACCTTGAATTCCCCCCTTCCTACCCCCAAGTAAAAGAAGTCAGGATATTTATTTGTTCAACCAAACTCAGAAACTCTTCAAGAAAAGAGAAACTTTCTCTTGAGGCTGAAAACAGTGTTGCCAATCAAGATATTTTGTATTAGTGCTCAATGTGTGTAAGATAAACAGCTTAGAAGTGGAGAGCAGGAGAAATTTAATATAGATTTGCTCGGTTAAACCGACTGAAACTACGACTAAAATCAGAAAAAACAAAGCCCAAACTTTACCAGTTAGCGAGTAGCCCTCATTTAAAATGTCCTGGATCAACTGCGCTCTCTCCATACAGCTCCTCCGACTCCGCCCACTGAAGAAAGAGATCTCAGCCATTCATATCCTCACATCCACCCTTGTGGACTCCAGGTTGTGTGCCCTGGTTGACGTCCAACACTTCATTCTCCACTTAGCCTCTCTCTCAGAATGGAGCAGTTTCAGGAAAGCTTATTCATCACTGCCCAGCACACAGCCTAGAGCACGGTAGTCACTCACAGATACTGGTGGTGGGACAGACTAGGTCAAGGACAGGTCCCTTGGGCCAGGAAGCATAGGATTTCTCAAGATTGCTTCTTGGATGCTTAGCCTTATCATAGGTCTACTTCCCATGTTATTCAGCAAGGTAGCTTCAGTCAGATCCTGAAGTGCCCAATCACTGCTTTATTTTATTAACACTTGTCAGGTTATTGATAAAGCTCTCAGAACAGTACCCAGCACATGCTAAGTGCTATGTACGTGTTTACTAAAGAGGTTAATGAAGTAGAAACTCATGTATTTATACAATTAGACAGCTGTGGAATCGCTGGAGAGTTTAGTTGTATTTCGTACAGACATTATGCTTTATCAGAGCTTACCTGGTTGTGAACTTATTTAGATTTTGTATTTATTAAGTCTATACTGTGACCACTGTGCTCGCTACATATGGTCCGTATGACGCCAGTGAATGAGCTGGCCATGGCCCTGAAAGGCTGTGGGGTTAGTGCACGGGGATGGACACATTAATTTTTTGAGACTTAAAGAAAATTTCATTATAAATTAAGATAGAAATACCTTGGGAGTTTCCAAACTCCAGGTTAGGAAGCGTTGATTTATAAATCGCAGAGATCATCTGCGTATGTGTGCTTCTTAGTGCAAAGGGTTAGAAATCTTTTGATAATTTAATGGGATCTATGAACCTATTTTAAGTATTAGAGTCTATGAATAATTAGATAAAGAAGAAACAGCACCTGAGGATTTGGTTTCATGCCCTAGAGAGTTCAAATTAAATTTTGCTAAGAAACGGTTTTAGAAGTTTAAAAGGTTCTGTCTTCTCAGGCAGTCTACTTCAAAACACATTTCCACGAGCTAGCCAAGGTAATGAGCTCCACAACACTTGCCCTCGGATGATCTGAGGTTCTAGAAAAGTCCTGTCAGAACCGAAAAGGTTATTCCAGAGACCAGCCTGCCTCCAACCAAACGAATAAAGAAAATGTGTGTGTTTTGGGATAATTTTCAGCTAAAACAATGATTTCCAGACTGCGTTCTGTGATACAATATTTCAATGAAAACGTCTCTGAAAAAGAGGTCACAAGATCAGACAACTTTGGGGGCACAGTGTAACATGTACGCCTACAAGCCATTCATGGTGCATGTGCACTTAGAAAAGATCCTGAAAGTTTACAGAAAGGAAAACTATGTATTTGTAAGCCCACCAGACCACACTTATTTTTATGTATGGCAAAGGTTTTCTCATGTGTCATTATGAATATTGAACCGAAGACTAGAGTCAGTGAATATCATTAGGTTCTGTCGGGTCCTGCAGACATAGAAGCTTATGCTCTGTGGGAGTACTGGTATACATTTTTAAGCAGACAAGATTACAATGAACACGGAGCTATGGGAGCGTTACCCTGCCAGTGTAAGTGGTCCAATTTTAGAAAACCTGCCTTGCAGTCTCCTCAAACACCGCCCCCTTCCTGTTGTTCCTGTGGCTAATGTCTGAAATTCTACTGTTAGATCCTCACTCTTTAGTTTAAGCCTGTTAAAATTTAAATGCATTTTTAAAAAGACACGGGTTCAATAACTGTGTCACATTACTTGAGCAAAACTAGTTGATAGATGCAGAGAAGTAGATGTGAAGTTTGTGAAAATATTTGATTAAAAAATATCCATTGAGTTGAAACCATAAGGTTGGAATCCCTTTCTCACCTTGAATTCCCCCCTTCCTACCCCCAAGTAAAAGAAGTCAGGATATTTATTTGTTCAACCAAACTCAGAAACTCTTCAAGAAAAGAGAAACTTTCTCTTGAGGCTGAAAACAGTGTTGCCAATCAAGATATTTTGTATTAGTGCTCAATGTGTGTAAGATAAACAGCTTAGAAGTGGAGAGCAGGAGAAATTTAATATAGATTTGCTCGGTTAAACCGACTGAAACTACGACTAAAATCAGAAAAAACAAAGCTCAAACTTTACCAGTTAGCGAGTAGCCCTCATTTAAAGTGTCCTGGATCAACTGTGCTCTCTCCATACAGCTCCTCCGACTCCGCCCACCGAAGAAAGAGATCTCAGCCATTCATATCCTCACATCCACCCTTGTGGACTCCAGAGCTCCTCACTCAGGCTGGCCAGGCACCCCGCTTAGCCTTATCATAGGTCTACTTCCCATGTTACTCAGCAAGGTAGCTTCAGTCAGATCCTGAAGTGCCCAATCACTGCTTTATTTTATTAACACTTGTCAGGTTATTGATAAAGCTCTCAGAACAGTACCCAGCACATGCTAAGTGCTATGTACGTGTTTACTAAAGAGGTTAATGAAGTAGAAACTCATGTATTTATACAATTAGACAGCTGTGGAATCGCTGGAGAGTTTAGTTGTATTTCGTACAGACATTATGCTTTATCAGAGCTTACCTGGTTGTGAACTTATTTAGATTTTGTATTTATTAAGTCTATACTGTGACCACTGTGCTCGCTACATATGGTCCGTATGACGCCAGTGAATGAGCTGGCCATGGCCCTGAAAGGCTGTGGGGTTAGTGCACGGGGATGGACACACACATTGAAAAATGGTCCCGCTTACCCGGGCCCAGTGTGTTCTCCAGTTAGCTTTTTAAGGCTTGTGTCTTAGTTTCTTCCTCATCTTCTACTTTTTAAAAAAATATATATATTTTATTGACTTTTTACAGAGAGGAAGGAAGAGGGATAGAGAGTTAGAAACATCGATGAGAGAGTAACATCGATCAGTTGCCTGCTGAACACTCCCTACTGGGGATGTGCCCGCAACCAAGGTACATGCCCTTGACCGGAATCGAACCTGGGACCCTTGAGTCCGCAGGCCAACGCTCTATCCACTGAGCCAAACCGGTTATGGCATCTTCTACTTTTGCTAGAACTCCTTAGAGTCTCTGTTTGTTGATAAAACAATTCCTTTCTCTGTTTCTTCAATAACGTGTTCAGATTGGTGTATAGATGCTCCATTCACTAATCTCTCAGACGGTTGTCTCTCCAACAGAAATCTCTGTTCTCCTGTGGCTTTCCACTTCTAGCTTTTCCTAGTAATACCTACAGCTTATGATGGTCCCCTTCCACCTGCTACTTTTCCTTCCACATTTTATCCAGGTGGACTTTGACTCCTGTTTGATTTACTAATGTAGATGGAGTGGGGATCTAGGGGTTTGGGTAGGCATAGCCGGTGGCATATCCAGGGGTCTCAGCCAGGCAGAGAGGAGGCTGCGTATGTGTGTTGGGGAGGAGGGGAAGTGGTACCCAGCGTCCATGGTTGCAGAGAGTGATGCCAAGGGAAATTAATAGATATGGTGCACCACTGGATTTCTAGCTCAGCAGAGCAAAAATAAACAGTCCCGGGACTTCATCAGTTAGGATTGAGTGTGGCTACAAAAAGCACCAAACTTAAGAACAGTGACTTACATAAATAAGGAATTATTGTTCTCATTAAAAAAATAGTTCGGAGGCATAGTCAGTCACGGCTGCTGGTTCATCATCCGTGCCAGGTTTAGTGCCTCTGTTATTCTCTTGGCATTTTCCTCATGGTTGAAAGGCAGCTGCCACAGCTCCAGTCATCATGTTTCCATTCAAAATAGGGAGAAAGCAATGTTTGTGCTGCTTCATAGTGAAGGAAATGGTTGAACTGGCCAGGTAGGATTTTGACAGGGAGAGAAAGGATGGAGAGTACAAATTTGATAAGGTAGAGGGTGTTTCTGTGAAATAACACCTCCTCTGGTGTAGGGGGAAGAAGTGTAGTAATGAAAAGCCTGGACTTTGAGTTAGAAAAAGCTGTGTTAAATTCCATGTGTGATGTTTATGAATTATAGTCTTAGATGAGTTCCTCAATATCTGTCACCCCTGGTTTCTTCATTTGTAAGTGGTGATAATAAGAGTGCCTGTCTTTTAAGTTACTGTGGGGATTAAATGAGAGTAGATAAATAAAGTGGTTAGCTGGAGCCCAGTACCTGTGAGTTCTCACAAAGGAGATGCATTCTACTACTATTAATGTTGTTTTTGTCTTAGTATTATTATTACTAGAGGCCCGGT
>NW_005358943.1:3172401-3191808 GCF_000412655.1 Myotis brandtii | reverse complement strand
TAGTCGCTCTGATTGGCTGGTGGGCGTGGCTTAAGGTGTAGCAAAGGTACAGTCAATTTGCATGTTTGTCTTTTATTAGTGTAGATTATTATTATTATTTTAAACATATGCTTTTTTATTGATTTCAGAGAGAGGAAGGGAGAGGGAGAGAGAGTTAGACACATCAGTGATGAGAAAATCATCTATTAGCTATCCCCTGCACACCCCCTACTGGGGATCGAGCTTGCAACCCAGACATATGCCCTGACCTGGAATTGGATTGTGACCTCTGGTTCATGGGTCAACACTCAACCACTGAGCCACACCAGCTGGGCTTGTTTTTTATTATTATTATTATTATTATTATTATTATTCAGAATTTGCTAGAACCCAAGATACTTTAGGGTGAGTAGCAGAAGGCACCAATGGAATATTAGCTAAATTCAGATCCTGAAGAGTAGAAATGCTAGAGTTTTATTCTGTAAGCAGTTGAAGGTTTTGAGATGAAAAATGCCACAGCAAACCTGTCTTATCTTTCCATTCTGCATTTCAACACTTCTTAGCCCTTCACACTTAAACATTTTTGTGCTCTTTAGTTTTCATGTATTAAATATAAAAAGCTGGGCCAAGTCCACACGGAAAACCTTCTTTCTCCAGAGCAAATTTATGATTTTTTTTTTGTCAGAAGCATAAGTAAATGGATGGCCAGCAACTGTCTCTAATTCCATTTTCTAAATGCCTTTTTACCTTATAGGTTATCATTGTGAATTTCATTTCCCATTTTTGGTAATAAACTTAACAGCTGAAATATTTTTTTGGCTGAGATTTTACATTTTTAAGTTACGTATGTATTCACTTTGGATTTTGACATTTAATACCTCCCCTGAAATAGCTGGGAGAAATTACACCTATGACATAACATGTACTTGAGGGGGAGGAAATAAATGCCACACTCAAAGCAGTTATACAGGTAGTAATATGTGTTAGAACTTTTAAATGTGGGTTTAAAAGGAAGGTAGGTAAATATCTATAGATATTAAGAAACTATTTATATTCTGTTTTCTGATGAGGGAAATCTCCTAAAAATGAATAGCCTTTAATCAATCCTGTTAGCCTTCTAATAGGAAGTTCTGTGAGAGGCAGATAAAACCTCTGTATTAAGTGTGTAATGTAAACTATTTCTCTGAAATACACATCATTACCATATGGTTATATATAATTTCTATTTAAAACTGTCGAAAACGGACAGTCTGATATCCAGGGAATCCTAGATGATTTCTAGTGAATATGCAAAATGGATCCAGCTTGTAGGCATGCTGTATTAATTCATAACTTTTTCGGAGTCTAGGTCAGGACCGTTCTTCCTGCCTAATTCACAAACTTCTCTTTCCCATCCTTTCTCCTTGCCTTATGTGTTTTCAGGAATTTGTGAATGATTCTCATATTCCGATGAGGCCCATGACTTGGCAAAAGTTTGAGGTGACCCTCTCTGATCAGATTCTTACCATAGAGGAGATTCGCTGGGCCTCCTTTGCCAACGTGTACCTCTTTTGTTGAGGAGTCAAGGCCTCTGGTGGTGGCTGAGTGCAGAGGAATACAGATAAAAATCAAGTCGTGACTAGTTGGAAAATAGAGACAGGATTTTAACTTGACAATGGTTGTGAGCAGTAGGAGAGTGGCAGCATTGTCTTTATAAGTGGTTGGTAAGTGGTGACTGCAATAACCTACATGGCCAGGCCAAGAGCTGCATATGGTGAATAGTTCCCATTCAGAGCTTTTTCAAGGTTCACCATCTAGAGATCTGCTAATGGAAAGTGTGTGCGTCTCCAGGTACAGTGAAACAATCACCGGGAGATAAAACTCCCTGCAGAAAAATTAACACAGATTTTTATTTTTATTTTTTATGAAAGACAGGTCATTGTAAAAAGTAACTCTACAGACATCATCTGTTACTGAAAAAAAGATTGATGATGACATTGAGGCAGGATAAGCTCAACCATGTTCTGCATTGTTTTTAAAAGCTTTGTGTTTAAAATTCACAGCACTCTTCTAATCCTGATAAAGTAGCCTAATTTTCTAGCTTGCTTTGTTCAGTAAAATATATTTCTAAATCCATTTTAAGCAGCTATTTCTTCAATTTGAGTCATTTTCTCTCAAGTTAATAGATTCCACACAAGCATACCTGACTTTTAATGTTAATGTATACTGTATATTCCAAACTTGCCTGTGACAATGGGAAGCACAATCCAAATGAAATCCAGTTGTTTAAAGCATATCTAGCCTGTTATTTTGTTAAAATGCATCTTCATTTTACTCTTATTCGCCAAAGTATATATAGCGATACCAAATCACATTTTACCTCTTATTGAGGTTCCATCTCCTTCTTTTCTCCCAGCAAATGAGAAGGAAAAAAGAATGCGTTAGATATGGTTGTGTCATTTCAAGATAAGATGACTTTAAAATAACGTATCAGTAGAGGACATTTGCTTTAACATAATAAATTCCTACACCAGTAAGTTCAGCTGTAACAAGCCGGCCCCAAAAGGAAAGCATTTTGATGTTGAGGCATCTGGCATCAGTAACTTGATTTGCAGGTTGATGTTTTCATTTTATATTGAGTCTAAAACCCTTTGCTGTTTTATCCAAACCATGATACCTATATAGTAACAGTGCCTGTGGGCACGTCTGGCATTTTCTTTTGATCATCGGGTACCAGTCTAATGTCATGAATCTCATTTTTTCCTTTTCAGCAGTGCCACCAGCTCTCTTGAAAACAGAGGGTAATGTGATGGAGACAGAGGTTTTTTTTCTTTAGATAGCCAGACAGAAAACAAATAACTTCTATAACTGAGTCAGTCTTGCCTTTAACAGAGGCCCATTAAGGGAGTGTTGCCTGTAACAGCGGCCCATTAAGGGAGTTCTTATCATGTATACTGTTGTGTCCCCAGTTCATACAATAGTACTAGCACATAGTAGGTGCTCAGTGAGTATTAATTGAGTGGATGTTGAAAGATTGGGAGAGAGAGTGGTTGGCTTGAGCACAGAGCTGTGAGCACAAGTCACATGCAGTCATGAGTTGGTAAGTGTGGTTTAGAGTTATTCCTGTGTGTTTGAAAACGGAAAGCAAGGCCAATTCCAAACAGGATTAAAGGGCCAGCCAGCTGGCCAGGTTCCCAGGGTGCTAATCCATAAGAGGCATTGAAACCAATGAAAATGTTCAAGACAGAGAAAATTGTGTTTACTAGAATGCCTCTACTGTATATGATTAGGATTGGGTATAAGACATAGGGGCGTGTTCTTATGTTCCCCAAACAGATATTGGCTGCTTTAGGGAAGGCAGGTCCAGTTAATTACAGAGCTTTTGTTTGTTGAGTGAAGTATTCCAATATGGGGACAGAACTGAATTCTTTGAATGAGAGAGAATAGTTAAGTGCTGTTACCAGGGAACTTCTTACTCTACCTCTGGGCAGATTTAAGCCTTTTTTATTTTTCCTAAATAAATGAAAACCAACACTTCAAGGATATTAGTTTAAAAGGGCATCAAATTGTAGCTTAGGCAGGGTGAATACAGATTTCAGTGTCTCATTGAAGCTCTGGACCATTCCTGCCTAACAGAGATATATAATTTTAAAAATTCTTAATAGCCACTTTAGTAAAGCAAAAAGAAATGGGTGAAAGTAATTATAAATTTTATTTAGCCCAATAAATCCACAATATCATTTCAGTTTGTAATCCATGTAAAAAGTATTAGTGAGATATTTTATATTCTCATTTTTGTACTAAGTTTTCAAAACTCTGTGTATTTCATACTTATAGCACATCCCAGTTTGGATGAACCACTTTGCAAGTGCTCAGTAGCCACATTGGCGAGTGACTGCCACCTTAGACAGTATAGTCTTGGACTGTGCACAAGGCAAAGTTGGTGACTCCCAGCTGGCATCGTTGAACTGGTCCTAAAAGGCCCTTAAATAAAAATTCTCTCTTTGGATAGCATGAAATTCTCAGTGTTGCTATCACTCTTGAAAAATCTTTTTTGTTTGTTTGTTTGTTCATTAATCCTCACCAGATGATTTTTTTTTCATTGATTTTTAGAGTGGAAAAGAGGGAGGGGAGAGACAGAGAGAGAGAAACATCTATGTGAGATTGGTTGTCTCCTGCATGTGCCCCGATGGGAGCCGGGGATTGAGCCTGCAACTGAGACCAGAATCAAACTGGGACCCTTCAGTCTGTGGGCCTACACTAACCACTGAGCAAAACCAGCTAGGGCTAAAAATCTGTTTAAGAAAGTACTAGAGGCCCAGTGCATGAAAATTTGTGCACTGGGCAGGGGCAGGGGCGGGGGGTCCCTCAGCCCGGCCTTCCCCCTCTCACAGTCCAGAAGCCCTCAGGGGATGTCCTACTGACGGCTTAGGCCTGTTTCTCTGTGGGAGGCGACTGGGCCGATCAGGGGAAGGTGCCACCCCCATCACCCCGCTGCTGCTGCCACTGCCTGCCCTAGCAGTCATCCCTGCTGCCGGGCCCTCCTTGGCCCTCACAACTGCTGTGGCTTTGTCCAGAAGGACCACCCCGCTGCTGCTGCCACTGCCTGCCCTAGCAGTCACCGCTGCTGCCGGGCCTCCTCGGCCCTCCTCGGCCCTCACAACTGCTGTGGCTTTGTCCAGAAGGATGCCCAGAAGACATCTGGTCTATCCAGTCTAATTAGCATATTACCCTTTTATTAGTATAGATAATGATAGATGTGTTGAAGTATTTTTCTTCAAAAGTAATATTTTAAGTAGTTTAATGCTTGGATATGAATGCTCTTCATTTGGTTAACCTTATTTCCAGAGTAAAACATCAATAAATAACCATGTCTGTTTAGACCAATGATGACTAAATGTTACTGGTATGTTATAATCATTAATGACGATTAGAGATCACATATAGTCATTATTTGAACCCAGCTCTTCTGGCTCCAGCTTTATTGCCTTTTCTGTCTCCCAAGACACAGTGCTAGATCTTGTCATGAATTAAAGACAGAATCTTCTCCCCATGTACAAAAATTAATTCAAAATGGATCAAAGACCTAAATATAAGACCTTAAACAATAAATTACATAGAAGAAAACATAGGTACTAGACTTTTGGACCTTGGTCTTAGAGAGGATTTTATGAATTTGATCCTAAAGGCAAGGAAAGTAAAGGCAAAGATAAATGAATGGGACTGTATCAAACTAAAAAGATTCTGCACAGCAAAAGAAACTGCCAACAAAACAAAAAGGCAACCAACCGAATGGGAGATGGTATTTGCAAACAACAGCTCCGACAAGGGGTTACTATTCAAAATATATAAAAAACTCATACAACTCAACACCAAACAACCAACCCAATTAAAAAATGGGCAGAGGACCTAAACAGACATCCCTCCAAGAAGGCATACAAGTGGCCAGCAGATATATGAAAAGGTGTTCAACTTCACTAGCTATTAGGGAAGTGCAAATCAAAATTAGGAGTAGCCTTTAGACATGAGACCAGAAAAAGGGGTGAAGGTCCAGATGACTATATATACTTGATTTGTTAACTAATTGATAATTTTACTCAGAGTTAGCTTTACTTAGTTTTTACCCCCTTTCTCCCTCATGAACACACTTCCTTTTTTATTTTAAACTAGAGGCCCGGTGCACGAATTTGGGATCCCTTGGCCTGGCCTGCAGGATCGGGCCAAAACCGGCTCTCCAACATCCCCCGAGCGGTCCCGGATTGCGAGAGGGCGCAGGCCAGGCCAAGGGACCCCACCGGTGCACAGTCAGGGCTGGGGATCTATTATGTGATTATCATTAAACTAGAGGCCCGGTGCACGAATTCCTACACCAGTGGGGTCCCTTGGCCTGGCCTGCGGGATTGAGCTGAAACTGGCTCTCCAACATCCCCGAGGGGTCCTGGATTGTGAGAGGGTGCAGGCCAGGCCGAGGGACCCCACTAGTGCACGCTTGGGGCCAGGGAGGGATGCGGGAGGTTGGCCAGCTGGGGAGGGATCGCGGTAGGGCTCCAGGGCCTGTCTGACCTGTCTCGCTCAGTCCCGATTGGCCGAACCCCAGCAGCAAACTAACCTACCAGTCGGAGTGTCTGCCCCCTGGTGGTCAGTGCATGTCATAGCGACTGGTCAACCAGTCGACTGTCTGGCCCCTGGTGGTCAATGCACGTCATAGCGAGCGGTTGAGCGGCCTTAGCATACCATTAGCATATTACACTTTGATTGGTTGAACGGATGACTGGACACTTAGCATATTAGGCTTTTATTATATAGGATTGAGATGTAATTGCCATGACATAAAACTCACCCTTGAAAGTGTACAGTTCAGGGTTTTTTAGTACATTCACAGCATTGTGCAGCTATCCCCACTTTGTAATTTCAGACCCCTTGTTTTAATTACAGATCTTCTAGGATTCACCCCTAACTCTTCTTCCTTGATAAACTTACTCAAAAGAAGGAGGAGGGAGGGGAGAGAGGTGAGAACCAAGAAGTGCAGCATATTTTAGGAACCCATTTCTGAACAGTTAACTCTATTTAGATATTTGTAAACACCCTCAGGAGCACCAATGCAATATTAAAAATTAGAGGCTGTATAGAGCTTGGTTTAGGAGACATTCTGTTATTTCCCAGTTTGACTCTTGGTCTAAAATGCGGACAGTATGGCCTTGTAAACATTTGAATTAAATAACTCTTTTATTTTTCCAAATTTGTAAAAAACAAACAGACATTTTAGAGTTGTTTGAAAAATTTAAATCCACTCTAAAATAGATATTTGCATTGATGAGTAACTCACCTCTGGTATTATTACAGTTCTGAAGCTCATTTTAAATAGCTACATTTTAGAAGGGAAGGGGAACTCGTAGCATTAGACATAACTCAAGGACTCTTGTTTGTGGCAAGAGATTCCACCACATATCTTTGTATGGTTAACATAATTGTTTAAGATATTCTCCCAGCGACATTACTGTCAATTACCAAGTATTATATAGTCAGAGTCCCCACCTTGTATTCCATTTGAATCCTACTGTTTTGCATTATTTTAACTGGCCACATTTTTATTTTTATTGAGGCGAAGGCACTACAAGGAATGTGGTTATCATGAGCTAATCTTCCCCTAGGGGTATTTGGGATTTTTTCTGCCTCTGAGATTGTGATTGCTTTCTGATTGCCATTGAGCTTGAACATGCCTTACTGCTTAATTATGCAGTGCTGTTGCCTTTCTCATGTGATAGGCTGGGCCAGCTGAGAAGTATTTCCAGAGCTCACTATTCAGGATGAAGGAAAGAACTGAGAGAGCAGGTGTTTTTATTTATTTTTTCTTTCCTTCTTATGTTTTTTTTTTTCTCTCTCTCTCTCTCTCTTTTAGAAAATGTTCCCCTCTTGTTTACAAGGTTAGCTATTCTCTCTGGGTCATGTAAGAATGTCTTTGTGGTATAATTGGTCTCTAGACTGAGTATCAGCACCATATTGATACCCCTCAGGGGTCTTCTGCTTTCATCTTTGGCCAGTTCTTCAACCATAATACTGGGTCCTTATCTCTCCCCAAATTATTTTCAGGCCTTTGTTGAGTGAAAGAATATAATATCAAAGAATATGTTTTAATTTGGGGATCGGGCCCACAACCCAGGCATGTGCCCTGACCTGGAATTGAACTGGAATTGAACCTGAACTGCCAACCTCCTGGTGCATGGGAAGACACTCAACCAACTGAGCCACACCAGCCAGGCTGGGGCTTCATACTTTTGTACAATGTAAATATATAGGAGAAAAAATACACACACACACACACACACACACACACACACACACACACACACACACACACACACATATTTTTTTAAAGGTGTCCTTGCCCAGCCAGAGTGGCTCAGTTGGTTGTGCATTGTCCTGTGCACCAAAAGATTGCCAGTTCAATTCCCATTCAGGGTACATGCTTGGGTTGTGGGTTCAATAAAAACATATCCTCTGGTGAGGATTAAAAAAGAAAAGCTGTCCCATTGCAGAGTGCAAGTATAAATTAGTTTCAGAATCACCACAGAAAACTCTCTTGCTAACTTTAATCGGGAATTTTTTTAGAGAATGATAGAAAACACAGTGCTAATGAGTAATGTGCCCAGAAGCTCTTATTATTGGGTTGGCATGAATTCCACTTAATGACAAGCTTTCTCAAGCAGCAGTTGATTTTAATCCTGTTGTCATTAGTGAGGTATAAAATGTTAATAATACCTTCCATTGTGCTGTTCTTTTGTAGCATAGTAGCATATGTCTCCCATGTTCACCAAGACTCTCTTTAAGATTCTACTAGTAACTTCCTATCTCATAAATAAGAGTTGTTCAGGAAATAAAAATGTATGTTTTCCCATTGTTAGCTATATGTTTTTCTAATAATCACATCTGAAGCTTATTATGCAGTAATAGCCTTAAGATATTATTTTTTTAAATGTACTACTTTGGTCTTAATACTAGTTTTTAATCTCCTCTTGTTTCTATGAAGTCTGAATGAGATTTTCAAAATTGAATAATAATTTGATCCGTTAATCTTTTGAAGCTAGTAATTTTATTTTCTTCTCTTTGCAGTCTCTGAGGTTCGCAAATGAATAGAGCTTCATTACTGCAGTCTGCATTTAATAACCATTATCCATTATCTTGTAATTAAGACTCCCTGTAACGAATCATGAGGACAATGCAAAAATACATAGTACATTTCTTTAATGAACTGGAAAATGTTCATCTTGTTCTATTTAGTAATGAGTTGCTGAATAGTCATTAAATCCACTGGAGAATAGAGCTAGATGGATTTTGAAGACTGTCTTGAGTTTGTGGTTAATCTATTAGAATTAAAATTTCATCTTCTATTTTTATCAACAGCTGATTAGAAGTCATTCTGTTTGACCAAATTGATTAGAAGACCATATACAAGGGCAGCTGTTGTTTAATGAAAGTTTTTAATGAAACTGTACCGTGGAGACTTGTAATTATGGGCCTTAGAAAAGCTTTGAGTTGCTTTAGACCACAAAAAAGTATTGTGCTAGAGATTTCAAATTAGGAAAAGAAAAAAATACGTTTTGATATAATACTATAAATTTATTATTAATTTTAATTTCAACTAATTACAGTTGAATACTAGCCTATTTAATGTGTTACTTTTGACTTCCAGGCCTTTCATCTTCTAAGTTAGTCATTTCATTGAAATTGTGGGCACTGATGAGAGAACATTTATATGGGTAGCTATTCTAATTGTGAGATATTTTCTCATAAGGTCTTTTTCCCCAAGCTGAGCAGAAGTGAGCTTGGTTAAGGTTGGATTTACATAAGCTCTGAGGAGAGTCTATGGTGTTCTGTGGTGTTGGATATTCTAAATCTAGCATTTATTTCTCTAAGGTAATTTTGTTTTAGCAGAGGGGCAAAGGAAGCAATATTAAAATGAGAAGTAAAACAAAAGTGTGTGCCCGCTTAGTCCCATTGGAAAGTCCATTGTTTTTTTTGACACTAGTATAATACTAATGTACTTTCTATAGTATTTTGTGTGATGAAAGCTAAGTCTTATTCCTGGGTTTACAGAAATAGCCAGTGGTGCCTGCATGCCTGTTAGTCTCTTGTGTGATCTCTGACTCTCCATTGTCTTTCCTCCTCCCATCTAACTAGACACCAAATTTAGCATCTTAAACACTGATTTCAGGGGACAGACCTCATGTTTCCTAAGGGATTTTTATAGTCACACTAGAGGCCCAGTGCACGAAATTTGTGCATGGGTAGGGTCCCTAGTGGCTGCTGGCTGCCAGCTGGGGTCTCCCTTCCCCCGGCTGCCTACCACCACTGGCCAGGGTGGGCCAGCCAGGGGGAGGGGCCACAGGCGGTTAGCCGACTGGCCCCACCCCCTGGCTGAACTCCTGGTCGAACTCCCGGTTGAGGGGACAATTTGCATATTAGGCTTTTATTATATAGGATGTTCCAAAACACACATTGACACACTCACACCAAATATCACTATCCCCCAACCCCCATGCTCCCTGCCCCTCACAGAGATTCCTTTGATGGATCCATTTGTTATTCTTTGGATGTGTCTTATATTTTCTATGCTTGTGTTTCTTCTGATGGTGTTGTTCTTCTATTCCTCTCTTCTTTATTCTCCTTCAGGGTTTGTACCAAATTCTACCTATCCCATATTCTAGATAAAGTGAATCTCTCTGAATCTTCCCAGTTCTACTTGACTATGATAGTTTCTTGGCATATGTCTAAAATACCTTAAATACCATACATAATTGTATCTCCATCCATATCTGATTTCTAAATAATAAAGGCTGCTCTTAATATTTAAGGACTTCTGGTTTTAGCTTCAACATGTAGGGAATTTGGAAGTTGTCATTCCTGTTCTTTAGAACACGAAAAAGCCAAATAAAAGGAAAATCAGTGACTTTTCTAAGACCTGTCAAATAACTTAGGTAGTAGGGCAAACTGCCCCCTTGAAATCTGGAAAGACAGGGAAACCCTAAGAGTCACAATCGAGATCTGCTTACTTGCTAGAATCATACACTGGTAAGAACACTTAGGTGGTAAATTTCACAAATTGTTGGAAGCTTAGTGTAACCCCAATACTTTTGTGGGTTTCACCTCCAGGAGCCCCAGATTCTCACAGTGAAAAGCTAAGAAAGGACTTGGTTCTGGCAAGGAAGGGGAAGATAATCATTGCAAAATATGTCCAGAGTGTTCTGCTTAACAAAGGCCTAAATCTTTACTAGAGTCTTATCTTACCTGGGAGGGCATTTGTCTTCTAGTCTTCCTACCTCCCCAAAGTGGGGGAGAAAGGCTAGGACACATTTGTGAAGGTTACAGCCCAGTGGCACAGGCCAACTACTAGTAAAAGACTGATATTTAATTATAAGATTATAAAATATTAGAGGCCCTGTGCATGAATTCATGCACAGGTGGGGTGCCTCGGGGTGGCCTGCGGCAATTGGGCCTCAGTTCGTGCCCCCAGCCTTGCAGCCCCGCATCCCTGCCTGGCACCCTGCTTTGGCCTGGTGCCACCCACTCATCTGCTCCACCATCCCACCACAGTCCTGCTCTCATTGGGGCCCATCAGGGCCAGCAGTGCCTCCACTGCTGCCCACTGCCTGCTGCCAGCTCCCTGTCGCCGACACCCACCATGTTCCGCGCTGCCTCCTGGTGGTCAGTGCACGTAATAGCGAGTGGTCGAACTCCCGAGGGGGCAATTTGCATATTAGGCTTTTATTACATAGGATTTCCTCTCCCCCATACATTACTATCACAGTAATGGGGCTCCAATAATCCTGTGGATTACAGTGACAGAGCTAAAAGAAAAAACATAGACTACCTGAGGAGGAATACTTAGGAAGCCCTAAGTAAGCAGGGAAGAAAAAACAAAGATACTATAGGATTTAAATACTCTGGTACCTATGGCTATAGCAAACATTAAGCATAGCCCAACTCCTAGCCAGATTAACATAAAATCTCACACCAAAGGCCTGTTTATATCATAGTTGTATCCTATTACCCAATATGTCATATCCAGCTTTCAGCTAAAATTATAAGAGATGCTAAAAGGCAAGAAAAAGTACAGTTTGGCTCTAGCTGGTTTGGCTCAGTGGATGGAGCATTGGCTCTCAGTCAAAGGCACGTACCTCGGTTGCAGGCTCGATCCCAGCCCTAGTCAGAGCACGAGCAAGAGGCAAGGCATGTACCTCGGTTGCAGGCTCGATCCCCAGCCCTAGTCAGAGCAGAGCAAGAGGCTACCAAATGATGTGTCTCTCCCGCAACAATGTTTCTCTCTCTCTGTCTCTCCCCCTTCCTTTCACTTTCTCTGAAAATCAATGGAAAAGTATCCTCAGGTGAGGATTAACTACAACAAAAGACACACACATACAAAAACCCCCATAATCTGTAGAGACAAAGCAAGCATTACAATCAGATTCAAATGTAAAAGAGAAGTTGGAATTATCAGAAAGAGAAATTTAAAATAGCTATAATTAATGTTAGGGAAAAAAGTAGCATGAAAAAATGAAAAGTAATGTAAACAGAGTGATGGAAACTCTTAAGAAATAATCAAAAGGAAATGCTGGAAATAAAAAGCACGAACAAAAAATGAAGAATGCCTTATGGGCTCATCAGTGGGCAGGATTGAGCCCATTAGTAGACGGGCTCACCAGTAGACTGTGGAAAGTACTAGTGATCATGAAGATAGGTCAAGGGAAGCCCCATAAAGTGAAATATAAAGAAAGAGAGGAAAAAAAAAAAAGGCTGAAAAATACGGAACAGAGTTTCTAAAAGTTTTGGGACAATTTCAAACGGTGTGACATATGTGTAATTGGAATACCAGAAGAAAAATAAGAAATGGAGCAGACAACATATTTGAAGTAGTAATGGTTAAGAATTTTCCAAAATTAATGACAGATGCCAAACCACAGATCCAGGAAGTTGAGAGAACACCTAGCAGGATAAATATTTTAAAAAATTACACCTAGATATATCATGTTCCAATGCAAGGAAACCAAGGGCAAATAGAAAATCTTGAATTAAAAAACAGAAAGAAAATACTGATAGACAAAAATGGAAATAATTACAGTGGTCTTCTTACTAGAAACCATGTCAGCAAGAAGTGAATAGAGTGAAATACTTAAAGTATTGAGAGGGGAAAACCTCACCAACCTAGAAATCTATGTCCAGTGAGATTATCCTTTAAAAGTGAAGGAGCTTAGACATACAGAAACTGAGGGAATTTGTTGTCAGCAGATCTGCCCTGTAAGAAATGTTAAAAGAAATGTTAGGAGTAGGGCAATGATGTAAATCAGAAACTCTGATCTATATTAAAACGGGAAGAATGTCAAAGAAAGAATAAATGAAGAGTAAACATAATTTTTCTCTTTCAATTGATCTAAAAGATAACTATTTAAAGTAATGACAGTAACAATGTATTGGGTAAGTATACCAAATAGAAGAGTGAAATATTCTAAGGAACAGAAGGGAGGAATTAGGAATATTTTGTTAAAAGGTACCTGAAATACTTGTATGGTGGTACAGTGTTATTTGAAGGTAGACTTAGATTGTCAAAATGTATATTGGAAACTCTAGGACAACCAATAAAAAAAAAGTACAAAAGAAATTTAACTGATATGCTGCAAGGACATAAAATGGGATTATATAAAATGTTCAGTTAAAGCCAGAGCAGGCAGAAAAAGAGGTGTAACATTTAATAAAGATAAAACACAATAAATAGAAAATTTATAAACTATAGATATTAATTCAACTAAATCAATAATAGCTTTAAATGATAATGGTCTAAATCTAGCAATGAAAAGAAGATTGTCAAAAAAGCAGACTCTACAATGCTAAAACATTGCCTAGAGAGAAATTTATAACATTAGGTATATATATTTTAAAAAAAGGAATGGTCTAAAATCAATAACTTCAGCCTTCTATCTTAGGAAAATAGAGAAAGAACAACAATGCAAGCCTAAGGCAAGCAGAACAAAAGAAATAAAAATCAGAGAAGAAATCAATGAAATTGAAAACAAAAAAAAAACACAGAAAAATAAAAAACCCTAAAAGCTGTTTTTTTAAAAAAATCAATAAAATTGATAAACTCGTAGACAGACTACCCAAGAATAAAAGATAAAAGACATAAATTAATATTACAAATGAAAGGAGTATCATTACTCTTCCTACGAACATTAAAACAATAATAAAGGAATACTGTGTGTCCACAATTGAATAACTTAGATTAAATAGATCAAAGATATAAACAACCAACACTCACCCAAAAAGAAAAGGTCTGAATAAGTCTATAACTATTGAAGAAATTATTTTACTTTTAATCTATTTTATAAAATATTTAAATTATAGAATGTTTTAAAATAATTATTTAATAACTCTAAATTATTAAATAAAAATAATATAACCATACAAAAATGAAATTCAGCTCTAGATGATTTCACTGGTGAATTCTACCAAACATTGAAGGAAGAAATATCAATTCTCTACAGTCTCTTCCAGAAAATAATAGAGACTGTGAGACCATCATTACCCTAATACAGCCGTGGGCAAACTACAGCCCGCGGGCCAGATCCGGCCCGTTTGAAATGAATAAAACTAAAAAAAGAAAAGACCGTACCCTTTTATGTAATGATGTTTACTTTGAATTTATATTAGTTCACACAAACACTCCATCCATGCTTTTGTTCCCGCCCTCCGGTCCAGTTTAAGAACCCATTGTGGCCCTCGAGTCAAAAAGTTTGCCCACCCCTGCCCTAATACCAAATCCAGATAAAGGCATTACAAGAAAGGAAAACTATAGATCAATATCACTCATGAACATAGATGCAAACATCTTCAACAACGTATTAGTAAAATGAGGCCAACAACGTATAAAAATAATTATACACCACAACGAAATGGGATTTACTTTATAGAGATTCAAGACTGGCTTGCTGTAATGTAGTCCACTGTATCAATAATGTAAGAAAGAAAAGTCATAGGATCATATAGTTGATACAGATTAGGCATTGGATGGATTTCAACACCTATTCATAATAAAAATTCTCAGCAAACTTGGAATAGAGGGGAACAGCCTCAGCTTGATAAAGAACATCTGGAAACAAAGGTCCTCTAACGTACTTACGATGAGAAACTAGATGCTTGCCCCCTAAGTTCCCCTGAAGAACAAGGAAGGCTGTTCTCTCACACAGCTTCTGTTCAACATTGTCCTGGAAGTCCGACCTGAGGCAATAAGACAAGAAAATGGGATAAAAGGTATACAGATTGGGAAAGGTGGTAAGCTGATAATGGATCCCAAACGTATGTCCACATCCTAATCCCCAGAGCCTGTGAATATTAGCTTACTTGGGAAAAAAAGGATTTTGCTGATGTGGTTAAATTAAGGACATTGAGATGAAGTGATTGTTCTGGATTATCCAGGTGGTCCCTCAGTACCATCACAAATGTTCTTGTAGGAGAGGCAGAGGAAGCTTCAGCTCACACAGGGGAGAGAAGCAATGTGAAGAGGGTGACAGATTCTGGTTTCCTTCTTGCAAGGCTCTTTTCACAGATTCCCCTTCTTCACTCTCTGCATTTCACTCATCTGAGATGCTTTATGAGGACTCTATTTAAATATGGCTCTCTCTCCTCAAATCCGCCACTCTCTCCTGTTACATTGCTTATTTGTTTCATGGCACTTATCTCCACCTGGCTTTTGTTACATATTTAAGCTTATTGTCTTCCTCTTCCAGAAATTATCACAAGGGCAGGAACTTGGTCTGTTTTGTTTAGTGGTCTATTCCCAGCATCTAGAAGAGTCTAGAGCCATGGTCGGCAAACTGCGGCTTGCGAGCCACATGCGGCTCTTTGGCCCCTTGAGTGTGGCTCTTCCTAAGCCTTAGGAGTACTCTAAGTTAATCACAGTGTACCTACCTATATAGTTTAAGTTTAAAAAATTTGGCTCTCAAAAGAAATTTCAATCGTTGTACTGTTGATATTTGGCTCTGTTGACTAATGAGTTTGCCGACCACTGGCCTAGAGCATAGAAAGCACTTAGTCAATATTTGTTGAATGAATGTATTCGTGACAATTATGTCTCCATTTTCCCCACATGGGCCTACCTACAGACCCAAAGAAAAGAAGGCTTCCACTGAACTGTTCCAATATGTCAGAATTCCTATGGTATTTCTAGACTGCAACCCTACCCAGGTCTTCACTCCGTTCGCATGTGTATAACGCTTAACAGTTTCCAGAGTGCTTTCACATAGATTGTCTCTTTTGATTCCTCAAATATGAAGCCAGTAAGAATTTCCAGATCTATTTTGCAGATGAGAGAGATTAGGCCCCAGCTGATGTGGCTCAGTGTTGAGCATCGACTCATGAACCAAGAGGTCACAGTTAGATTCCTGGTTAGGGCACAAGCCCAGGTTGCAGACTCGATCCTTGATGGGGGGCGTGCAAGAGGCAGCAGATCAAAGTTTCTCTCACATCTTTGATGTTTCTGTTTCTCGCTCCCTTCCTCTATGAAATCAATAAAAATATATTTTAAAAAACAGAGATTAGGAGACGGAATTTGAAGGTAAATTTCAGAGCTAGAGCTGGAAACCAGATCTGCTGACTTCTAGCTCATCACTTGATTACGCAGGACTAGGGTTCACCTCCACTTGCATGTAGAATGTATGTGGCTTTGAGGGCAAGGGTGTGGATATTGTTTTTTATATTTTTCACAGTGCTTTACACACAGTGCACCTACTAAAGGCATATCTTTTTGAACCTTTCCATACACAAAATAGTTGTGGATGTATCTCTTCTAATGGAAACTAGAGGGGAAAGTTTTGGCCACTTTTTCCCTCCACTTCCATCGGCCATTTTTTTGATAGACCCTGAGAGATTCTCAGAGATTTGCCTTACCTATGGACCCACGGATTCAATGGGCTAGGGCTGTAAATTTGCAAAGGAATCACTTAGGGGCCTCGCTGATATTCAGATTTAGATTCAGTTGGTCTAGTAGGGCCTGAGAAGTCTGCACTTTTGACAAGTTCCCTGATGGTACCCATGCTGCTGGTCTGTTATCCACACTTTGAGTATTTCAGGAATAGGTAACCACATGAAAGACAGAATCTGTATTTGGCTATATGTCTGTGTGAACTAAATAAGTTTCTTGGAGACACTGTAGCATATTGGGTAAGCTATATTGCTTTGGTTAAAATTCTACCTCCTCTGCTTACTATGTAACCTCAAACAAGTTACCTAACATTTTGTGCTTCAATTTCCTCTTTAAAAATGGTGATCATTTGCTCTGGCCAGAGTCGCTCAGTTGGTTGTCCCAAGCACCGAAAGGCCGCTGGTTCGATCCCCAGTCGGGGAATGTATGAGAGGCAACTGAGACAACTGATCAGTGTTTCTCTCTCTCTCTCTCTCTCTCTCTCTCTCTCTTTCTCTCTCTGTCCTCCCTTTCTTCCCTCCCTCCCACTCTCCCCCTCTCCCTTCCTCTCTCTCTAAAAAAAAAGTGGGTCATTTTAGTACCTAACTTTTACAGCTGTCATGAGGATTAACTGAGTTAATACTTTCAGAGCACCTAGAATAGTGCATGGTACATCGCCCTTGGTGAATCTTAACTGTTATTATCGCTTCTTTGTCTCCTTATGTTATTCTGTTAAACTGCATCAATTGGTAGAAGATATATTTCAGAGACAAGAAGTCATTTAAAATATTTGCAAGTTATGAACTAACATAGGATTTTCATAAAAATCCTAATCTGGTTGGAAGACAGTGCATTTATTAACAAACAACGCAGTGGAAATCAGCTATTGGTGATTCATCTTGTGTTGTCACAGCTGTTCTGTGTGCTTTTTATCAAGCATAAGGAAATGAGGGAAAAATGAGTTGGCAATCCATTTTTGTAGTAAAGTGGTATATGATGTTAAGTACAGGGAATAAAATTGTTTTATTCATCTCAGTTATGCATTAAATAAACCAACTTGATTTTAACTGGTGATATGGAAATATAGAGGCAAGAGCCCCGGGGGTTTGTGAGAATTCATTTGGTGCTTAATTTAATTCATTTTATAGTAAAGCATGAAAATAATTATTTTAAAGAGATATATATTTTTTAGTTTTTCAACTAATTCTTGAAAAAGTTGTGTTCTTCAGGAAAAAAAAAATTTGCACAACTCATTTCTTCCACTGACTCAAAAGTGTAAAAAATAAGTGTTTCAATTGACATGCAGTGTTTCTACCTTGTGTTTTAGGATCAGATTTTATTAAGACTTCTACTGGAAAAGAAACAGTAAATGCCACCTTCCCGGTAGCTATAGTAATGCTACGGGCCATTAGAGATTTCTTCTGGAAAACTGGAAAAAAGGTATGTTATTGCCAGCACATCTTCCTTCAGAGTAAAGCTAATGCTATTTATAATACGTGTTACAGCTCCGATAACTGTCTTCGTATGCAGAAGGTGTGAATGAGTTACCCTTATTAAGATAAATGTTTAATTTACTTTTCATTACAACAGAACACATGCCTGGAGAAACATGTGCAGGGAACAGAAAGTGCGTGTGAGTGTGGGAGTAAGTATGTGTGATCAAGATGCAAACTTACTTTATGGCCTTTTCTTAACCGAAGACAATTTTATCACTGACAAGAAATTCCTAAATGGGTTCTTTAACGAACTAATTCTGCTGCAACACAGAGGCTTTCTGGTAAGGTGTTGGCCAGAGAAAACAGGTTAATGCAGAAATTAAACTTCCTTGAGGAATGGAAAGAATTGCAGAGTAACATTTATTGAATGATAAGCTGTGGTGGTGATATGAAAAGTATGCAATATAATGGGAAATAATCTTTTCCTGTCATTATTGAAGGACACACATAAATTGGTTTTTCTGTTGGGAAACCCCCGGTCCAGAAAAACTTATTACTTTTAATAATATGAGGTGAAGAGAAAATTCTTGAGGAGATGAACTTATTAAACAAAATAATGAAATGCTGTGAAACAGCAGGGAAAAGGTAGCTAGACGTTATATAGCTCTTGAATTAAATATCCATTTTTGCGTTTTATGGCAGTTAGATGTGCTCTTTGGAAGGCTGTTAAGCTGAGGAGGGTATATGCTAGCTTTTGTCAGCTTTTCGAAAAATAATACATATTTTTTGAAACATGAAGTTAACAGAAAAAATGCGTATGAAGTGTTTTTTAAAATGAGTTTGCATTTTTCTTTTCACTTCAAGTTGCTTGTTTAGTTGCAAATTATCTCAAAGGAATTTTTTTTACATCATTGGAAAGAAAGGTAATTTTTTTTTTAAATGAGACTTTCCCTTCCTCAGAAGACATCCTGTAAAACCAATCTCGTGATTTCTGCCGAATAGAAACCCTGAAAAAGATCTTTAATCCTTTGCCAACTGGATGTGATGACTTTATATGTGGCTGTAGCTTCCGTTTATTTTGGAATCAGAGACCTTTTTGAGAATGTACTGGGTTTGTGAAGCAATTAACTCCTTACAGATTTTTCTCCTTCAGAATAACTTCATATCTTGCCCGGCTGGTGTGGCTCAGTGGTTGATCGTCAACCAATGAACCAGGAGATCCTGTTTCGATTCCCAGTCAAGGCACATGCTCTGGTTGTGGCCTCAATCCCCAGTGTGGGGTGTGCAGGAGGCAGCTAATCAATGATTCTCTCTTATTATTGACTAGAGGCCCGGTGCACAAAAATTTGTGCACTCGGGGGGGGGGGGGAGAGGGGGTCCCCCAGCCCGGCCCGTGCCCTCTCACAGTCTGGGACCCCTTGGGAGATAACGACCTGCTGGCTTAGGCCTGCTCCCGGGTGGCAGAGGGCAGGCCCAATCCCTAAGTGCAGCCCCTGGTCAGGCTCAGAGCAGGGCCGATTGGGGAGTTGGGGCGCCGCCCCCTGTCATGCACAGAGCAGGGCGGAT